>NW_015537961.1:357389-363909 GCF_001515605.1 Sinocyclocheilus anshuiensis
AGCAGAGTGGGGGGGGGGGGGGTGTGAAAACGAAAATATTGTCGACAACGCAAACTCACATGGGTCTAACAGATAACATCCATCCATACACACAAACAAGTTAAAATGACATTACAGAAAAGGAAATCAATACAAAACTAATCAGACAAAGCATCTACAAACAGATGTTTCTGTCTCCAAATCATTTAAAATCACTTTAAAAACACCAAATACTATGAAAAAAAATGGAATAAAATTAAATCAGGACCAGCAGGTTCTAAAACAATACAAATAGAACTTAAAGCCTCACCAGAGGCAAAAAAAAAAGCACTTTAAATCATCATGATTTAATTCATAATTTTTTAACAAGTTAAAAAAAAACTTTCATAAATTTAAATTAATGATTAATGGGTTTAATGATTTTGTTTTTAATTATTAAAAATACACTTTATATTATTATTATTATTTCAGTTGTTTGAGTGAATATGAACAAATATTTTGCCCTAAAAAAATTTATATATATATATATATAAAAAGTTTTTTTAATTCTAGAAATTCAAATGTACATCAGTACAAATACTACCACAATTTAACAATAGTCAAATAAATACATAAACAAATCTTCATAATTGTAATGTAATGATTGATGAGTTTAATGACTTTTAAATGATTAAAAATGCACTTTTCATGTTTTTAGTTATTAATTATTTGGGTGAATACCAAAAAAAAAAGCTCTAAAATAAGAAGTACATATTTTACTTTACAACATTTTTTTATTTAATAAATTCAAATTCATCAAGTCAGTACAAAAACTGCCACAATGTATAAATTCTTTACAAAAACTCTTCCATAAACTTAATTTGAGTGTAATGATTTTTAAATTATTAAAATGATTTTTTTTAATAAGAAAAAAGTTAATTATTTGAGAATTATTTTTTCCCTTAATATAAAAAATAAGAAATTATTTATATATTTTTAAATGCAATAAATGTAAGTCAGTACAACAAATACTACCACAATGCACAATACTTTATATATGTGTGTGTGTGTGTGTGTGCACATGGGTGCAGCTCTCTACAGGACAATATAACAGTGTATAAGCACTGGTCTTACACACTCCAGGCGGTCTGACTCTGAAGGCTGGAGCAGGCAGCTGCTTGGCAATTGTTTCCTGAGCGTCACAACATTTCATGCTTTAACCCTCACTGCCAAACCTCCACCTCCATGTGTGAGCGCTAAAGACAGAGATGAACTGATCTGAAGAGGAAGCAGTATTTTAATGATCCTGCTACGTGCGGCGCGTGAGGGAGGCCGAGACCGAGGAGATGAGCTCGAGATGGGTAAACACATCTGTCACTGCCTGAGAAAGTGTGAGGTCCGTCGCACAAAAGGACAGGATACTAGATAAAAAAATGATGATAAATCACGGCTTCAGGTCGCCCGTTGCTGAAACGTGTTCTTGTCGGCGTGGGTCAGTTACGAGGCGAGCACATGGGAGGGGTTTGACTTCAAAACCAAATGACTAAACAAAAACACACGGACCTTCCCCCGTCAGGCCCTTCCACTCACACTTCCCGTAAAAACTCCTGAAAACAAAACGACCGAGACCAGTTCAGCAGATAGTGTGTGCTTCCTCAAGACGGCTTCAGCAACTAATCCATAAATGTCACTCAGTTTGATGATTTTGAAATGATTAAAAAACAAAAACGATTACTTATTTTAGTAATTATGAAAAACAAATTCTCTATTGCATAAATTACACTTAATGATTTTTAAATGACAAAAAATACACATTAAAAAAAAAAAAAAAAAGGATAAATATGGGGGACAAAAAAATTCAACAAATTCATAGTTCCATACATTTCAAAAATATTTTTAAACAATTTATTAATTTGAGTTAATATGAAAAACAAAATCAACAAATTATGTTGCATAAATTTCACTTAATGAATTTATGATTAAAATGATTAATAATACACATTTTTTAAAACGAGTTATTTGAAAATTGCATGAATTTGAAAAACAAAATGAGCATTTCTTAATTCAAACAATTTCACTTAAGGTTTGATTATTAAAAAATATATTTGTTTTTAAATAAGATATTATTTGGATGAATATGAAAAACAAAAGTTCTCAATTCCATAAATTTCACTTAATGATTTTTAAATGGTTATACACCTTTTTTAAAAAAAAGATATGAATGATTTTAAATTATTTAAAAAGAATAATTATAAAAAATTATTTTAATGAATTTTAAATGATTATACGCTTTAAAAAAGATATTAATTATTTGGGTGAATATATAAAACAAAATAACAAATAAGATATTATTAATTATTTGGGTGAATATGTAAAACAAAATCAACAAATTCTCAATGAATTTTCACTTAATGATTTTGAAATGATTAAAAATAGCAGCTTAATCAACAAATTCAAAATTGGCTTCTTTAAAACTCACATTAAAGTCAATTGTTACTCTGATGTCTGGAATACTTGATTCTGATTGGTCAATCCAGGCACTAGGTTTTCAAATATTTATGTATAATGAATTTTATACACATTGTATACTTAAGTTCAAATCACTATTTCACGTCCATGTATTAATCAAATATTTTCCAATTAATGCATTAAATTATAAAGCATTTTTACAAGGACCTTTTTTATAAAATTAGGTTCTTTTGACCATCAGAAAGGCCACATGCTTCGTACTGGAAACTGGATTATTGAACGTCACATATGCGGCTCAAAAGCACAGCTCTGACTCACACGGGTGAATGTGCCGCAGCTAAATGGCAGGCGGCTCTCATGGACGTGTGGAAGATAACGTACACTTGGGCTCTTACTATAAAGGATGTGTTTGTGTGGGTGTAGTGGCCATTGCTTCATCCTAGCACTGTCATTCTTCCGCATTCCTTACAGCCCCATTAACAGGCCGATCCGGCCGCTGAGGGCTTTTGTTTACATTCCAGCTGGTTTGAGCCGATGTCGGAATATTAAGAGAGTTCCTGCCCTCTGAACCATAAAACCCCAACAGCAGGATCGCTCGTTAGTGAGGAGCTGTTCACACGGACTGTCATATAATCTTCAAAACACCATCTAAAATACCTCTACATACAAGAGTCCAAACGGCTGATAAAACATCACGATAATCCACAGCACTCCAGTCCATCAGTTCACATCTGGAGAAGACAAATTACGATTTTAACCGTTGTTTCCCGCTAACATACAAGTCCTCTATCCATAATATTGCTTTCTGCAGTGAAAAAGTGGTCTGGTCTGAATCGGGTGAGTTATTATGGACTCATATTTTTCCAGAAGTGGCAGTTTAAAGTTAAAATCACCTAATGATGGATTTGTTTCTTAGAAAGATGCAGCTTTTGTCTTCACTAGTCGTTAACTGATGGACTGGAGTGGTGTGGATTATTGTGATGTTTTTATCAGCTGTTTGGACTCTCATTCTGACGGCACCCATTCACTGCAGAGCATCCATTGCTGAGCTAGTGATGAGATACTAAATTTCTCCAAATCTGATGAAGAAACAAACTCATCTACATCTTGGATGGCCTGAGGGTGAGTATATTTTCAGCAAATTTTCATTTTGGATGAACTTTTCCTTTAAAAGAACCTTTTTTTTTCTTATTCTGAAAACATTTTTAAAAAGTCTAGAGAACCTTTTTCACTAAAAATAACTTTTTGTGCAATGGAAAGGTTGTTAAAGTTTCTTCAAGGAACCATCAATGCCAATAAAGAACCTTTATTTTAAAGCAGGAAGTGTACATAATAAACACTTAAACGTAGTAAACGTAACATGTTTGAGATTAGAACAGAAACACTCCTGGTGATTGCTTTGATGCATTGCAGAAAAAAATTGCTAATGCTTATTCTCTCCATATGCATTGTTTGCATGTCACAATATCCATCCAGGATCAGTCTTTCTTCCATCTTGTGTTCATTTTCACAGTAAACGGGGTCAAAGTTAAAACTGTTGCATGGTGCAGTGCTGCAGGAAACACTGTAGCTTGGCGTTTTATAGGCAAATACATAATTAAACGAATGCTGAAAACTTAATATAGGAAGTAAAAAGCGGAAACTGACTGTGATACTCGTCTGCACAAAAAGAAAGATAGACATGCTTTACATTTATGCATTTGGAAGAGCTGTTAATTCAAAACGACTTGTTACATTCAAACTCGACTTGTTAGCTGCATTAGTAGCACCAAGATCTGCCACTTAACCCTTTATCCAACAGTGTAAATCTTCACCGAATTACAAGAATGCAACTTGGCTTTATTAAGCTGGCAGACGAAAAAAGGACATTTGTTTTGCCGATAAACCATTTTATGGACAATCAAAGCTTTTAGGGTCCTCCAAAACAACTGATTATTGAAACAATAATATTTGGTTTGATTGTTTAATAAGAGAAGTTTAGCACAGCTAGCCTCACGCCGCTGTTTATTTTTGTGCGCAATACAAACCACGCTCTCAACTAACCTTCGCTGACTCAAATAAACCTCCAAAAATAAATAAAGTGAACGTAATAGCAATAAATTAATAAATAAACTGACAAATGGAGCCTCTAAAAAGACTGTGGATACATTTTCAGGTTACTTGGTAGGATTAAGTTTCATCGTATGAAGCAAATAGCAGTAAGTTTATTCGTTTTATGTTTTTAAATGATGAATTTAAACTGATGGATATTATTTGCATGACTATTTTTTTAAGTTTAGGACAAATCTTGGAGACTTTAGGAAAAAAAGCTGAGCCTAAATGCTTAAAGGGATAGTTCACGTGAAAGTTATTAAATTTAGTCATAAATGACTTTCTTCTGCTGAACTAAAAAAAACAACAACAACAAAAAAATGTTATTCTGAAGAATACATTTTTGGTGAACTATCCCTTTAATGAAGTCTCAGCAGTACTCATAATGCCTCTGGATATTTTTGATTTTAGAGTGATAATATCTAATCTACACAGTCCCTCAGGACACAATAATTTCCTAAGTAGGAGGAAAAGGAGGATGACCTGAAGAAAGCACTGCAAACACCAGCGAAGCATGATTAACCCATGCAGAACATGATGCTGGAACAATATTAGTATGAAACCATTCCTGATCTGCCACTGATATCAGAGGAAAGAAAAAAAAGAAAGAAAGAAAAATATGATTGGTTAGTAACATAGAAAGCATCATCAAATACATCAAATTAATATTGTGTGTAATTTAAACAAAAAATTCTGCATTAATTGCAGAATTTGATTTAATTTGATTTCTTTTTTTAAATTAAGTTGTTCGAAAATAAATCGAAAATTTCTAGTTCCCAGCATGCTTTGCATAGAACTGGATAAGGAGCGTAAACATTGAAATTAGATGTTATTTTATGTGTTTTTTTAGTAAATGGAAAGACCTGTAAGTGTGTAAAGCTCTTATATTGGACATTTAAAAGCACTTCTGTTATGCAGACGCAACCCAATTAGTTGGAACAGAACGAACTTGTTTGTGAACAATGAATTGTAATGAACTTGTTGAATTTATGCTACAAATTATCAAGTTCATCTACACTGTAAAAAAAAAAAAAGAAGATTTTTCTTAGTTGTAAATAAAACAAATATTGGAGTATGTTTACAAAAAATACAATTCCAGTTTTTTTATTTCAACATTTCATGTTTAATTTGAATGTGCCGTTTCTTTGTAATTAATTGTGAAATTTAGCAATTTTGTATTGAAAACTGTTTCAAAGTAAATCTTATACTTTAAAAAAAAAAAAAAATCACATTATTGCAGGTAAATCGTACAAAGTGGTAAATGGTTCAACTAATGATTATCTACATGCTATATTGAAAAAAAGCAGAAAAAATGGTAGAAAGAAATTAAATGCCACTTATTTCAAATCTGAGCCACTTTATACTGTAGTCAAGTATTCGTTCAGAGCCATGGAATTCTTGCCAATCTAATTAACACGTTAACACTAGACAAAAAAAAAAGTTATATTTTGAGGCCAAGGACACATTTATGCATGAGCAAGAACAAAAGATCAAGACACCAACACTGGATACTTATCATATTAGATGGTCAACCATAAGACTTCAACAAAAACTATAAGCATAGCATGCCATTTCTCTTTGAAAGCCTTGGTTGTGTCAACCGAATGTGTATGTGATCTTTGAAGGCGGGCTGATACGATCTACATAAGCAGCAGTCTAGCCATTAAGTCAGAAGGGCTTTGGCTCTATCCTTATATTAACAGGAGAGACTTATTAGCAATTATGCTTTAACGTGTTTGGCATTTCCACGACACAGCACCACCTCCGGCATCCTCTTTTCCTATTCGTCCGACAGCTGCAAACTGCCAAAACAACAGTCTCCTTTCTCAAGGCGGATCTTGGATTTCTGCCTGAGGAACGCGATCGCAAGCAAGCAGCTTAAAGTAATAGTTCAGCCAAAAATGGAAATTTGCTGATAATTTACTCACGCTCTGATCAAGATTAGGATGAGTTTGTTTCTTCATCAGATTTGGAGAAATGTAGCATTGCATCACTTGCTCAG
>NW_015537961.1:364041-367159 GCF_001515605.1 Sinocyclocheilus anshuiensis
CCACACCACTCCAGTCCATCAGTTAACATCTGGAGAAGCCAAAAGCTTTGTGTTTGAGTCCATAATTCATAATAACGCTTCTTCCAGTGTAAAAGTCATCTAGTCTGAATCAGGAGAGAAATCTGCACAGATTAAGCATTATAAGCAAAAACAGTCCAAAACCACTCTAAACAAATATGTGGGTGGATTTTGATGTGAGAGACAACTTATTTTCATAACAATGCTTCTATTATGGATTATGGACTCATATTTTAGCCAGAAACGATAGTTTAAAGTTAAAAATATCTTAATGATGGATTTGTTTCTTTTGTCTTCTCCAGATGTTAACTGATGGACTGGAGTGGTGTGGATTACTTGTGGATTATTGTGATGTTTTTATCAGCTGTTTGGACTCTCATTCTGACGGCACCCATTCACTGCAGAGCATCCATTGCTGAGCAAGTGATATTTCTCCAAATCTGATGAAGAAACAAACTCATGTACACCTTGGATGGCCTGAGAGTGAGCACATTTTTATTTTTGGGCTATTCCTTTAACATGCAAAAGACATTTAAACATAATGCATTAGATAAATCTCCAAACCTATACTTCGTATCAGCAAAAAATCCTAAAGCAAAACTTCATGGACTTCATATGACTATACAGTTGCGAAATGATTCTATATAGGAAAGACTGAAAGTCCCAATGCTGACGCATGACTTCCCTTTCGCACAAACCAGCAAATTAGGTCAAAAGTCAGTAAAAGCAGGACTCTCTCCGTATGCATTGTTTGCATAGATCCACTCACACAAACCATGAAGTGTACAGAGAGGCTATTGTAATGCTGCACACCATAAAGACACGTCACATGTTACAGTCGAATCTAAGAGGCTGTCAGCATCATTTACTAACCTTCATGTCATTTCAAACCTCTATGACTTTCTTTCTTCTGTGAAACTCAAAAAGAGAAGTTTAAATGAACGTTCACGCTGCTGTTTCTGGATATGGATCTCATATCCAAAGTGACGTGCAAGTCTGAATGAGCTAGTATAAGCTGTAAATAAAACAAAGATTACTGGAATACGTTTTACAAGAAAATGCTATTTCAGTCTTTCTACTTAAACATTTCATGTTTAACCTTCATGTTGTGTCATTTTGACCCAGAAAGTATTTTCTTTTTCCCAAAAAAATGCTAGTTAATGCTAAGAAAGAAAGTCTTGGTTTGGGACAACATGAGAGTGAGTAAATAATAAAGTAATTTGAATAATTCAAATAAATGTATCATCCGTTCAAAAATATACATCCATCATAAGTATGAGAGAAAGTTGTGGTATTTCTGCTTGACCTTTGGCAGTGTAATGAAATGCATGACGTTGGCTCAGAAATGCTGTACAATATCAGACTCATGTAATGTGATGAAACGTTCATGGTCAAAGAGCAGAAACCAACATTAGCATGTTTTACCATGAGAAAAATGTCTTTTTCATTGATCTTTTCAAATAAAACAGTTTGATATGAAAACATATTGTCAAAAACAAACTACGGGTTTACTGTCTTTGCAAATGTATGTTTAACTCTCCAAGCCTTCAAAAACTGCCTGAAACTGTTAAACATGGACAGTCGTGTTTATGTCCATCTGTCTATAATTAGAAAGTTGCCGTTATGAGCCTTTAATAGTTCATAATAACACTGGTTAAGCAGGTTTATTAGTTAACTAAATGTAAAACCATAAAAACATGTTTTGTGTTTTTTTTTTACTTGAAATAAAATATTAAAAAATTCAACATTTTATTTCAGCTAGTTGCCAATGCAACATTTCTAATTTTTCTTTAGTTTAACGTGATATTGAAATCACTAAAACTAAAACGGAAATAAAATAAAGAAATAAAATATTAATTAAACGTATACATTTCAAAAACAAAAAAAATACTAAAACTAAGTCAAATTTACATCAAAATGGAAAATATTTCTCATTTTTGTTCAGTTAACCTGATGTACTAAACTCACTAAAACTGAAATAAAAATCAATTAAATTTTTAACTAATTTAAATATTAAAAAAAAATTGCATAAATCACAAAAATACTAAAACTGACTAAAATTTTAATCAAAATGGAAAATATTTCTAATTTTTATTGTTAACCTGATGTACTAAACTCACTAAAACTGAAATAAAAATCAATTAAATTTTTGTACAAATTAAAATATTAATAAAAAATTATATAAATGACAAAAACACAAAAAATACTAAAACTAACTAAAATTTAAATAAAAATTTTAAATATTTCTCATTTTTATTCAGTTAGCTTGATGTACTAAACTCACTAAAACTGAAATAAAAATCAATTAAATTTTTTTACAAATTAAAATATTAATAAAAAATTGTATAAATCCCAAAAATACTAAACCTAACTAAAATTTAAATAAAAATGGAAAATATTTATCATTTTTATTCAGTTAACCTGATGTACTAAACTCACTAAAACTGAAATAAAAATAAAAAAAATATTTTTACAAATTAAAATATTAATAAAAAATTGTATAAATGACAAAAACACAAAAATACTAAAACTAACTAAAATTTTTATAAAAATGGAAAATATTTATCATTTTTATTCAGTTAACCTGATGTACTAAACTCACTAAAACTGAAATAAAAATTAAAAAAAATATTTTTACAAATTAAAATATTAATAAAAAATTGTATAAATGACAAAAACACAAAAATACTAAAACTAACTAAAATTTTTATAAAAATGGAAAATATTTATCATTTTTATTCAGTTAACCTGATGTACTAAACTCACTAAAAGTGAAATAAAAATAAATTAATTTTTTTTTACAAATTAAAATATTAATAAAAAATTGTATAAATCACAAAAATACTAAACCTAACTAAAATTTAAATAAAAATGGAAAATATATCATTTTTATTCAGTTAACCTGATGTACTAAACTCACTAAAAGTGAAATAAAAATCAATTAAAATTTTTTACAAATTAAAATATTAATAAAAAATGGTATACATGACAAAAACACAAAAATACTAAAACTAAAATTTAAATAAAAATGGAAAATATTTATCATTTTTATTCAGTTAACCTGATGTACTAAACTCACTAAAACTGAAATAAAAATTAA
>NW_015537961.1:368074-385810 GCF_001515605.1 Sinocyclocheilus anshuiensis
CTAACTAAAATTTAAATAAAAATGGAAAATATTTCTCATTTTTATTCAGTTAACCTGATGTACTAAAGTCACTAAAACTGAAATAAAAATCAATTAAATTTTTTTACAAATTAAAATATTAATAAAAAATGGTATACATGACAAAAACACAAAAATACTAAAACTAACTAAAATTTTAATAAAAATGGAAAATATTTATCATTTTTATTCAGTTAACCTGATGTACTAAACTCACTAAAACTGAAATAAAAATAAATTTTTTTTTTTTTTACAAATTAAAATATTAATAAAAAATGGTATACATGACAAAAACACAAAAATACTAAAACTAACTAAAATTTTAATAAAAATGGAAAATATTTCTAATTTTTATTCAGTTAACCTGATGTACTAAACTCACTAAAACTGAAATAAAAATCAATAATTTTTTTTCCAAATTTAAATATTAATAAAAAATTATATGACAAAAACACAAAAATACTAAAACTAACTAAAATTTAAATAAACATTTTAAATATTTCTAATTTTTATTCAGTTAACTTGATGTACTAAACGCACTAAAACTGAAATAAAAATCAATAAACATTAATAAAAAATTACAATATAAATAAAAAATTTTATAAATGACAAACACAAAAATACTAAAACTAACTAAAATTTAAATAAAAATGGAAAATATTTCTCATTTTTATTCAGTTAACCTGATGTACTAAACTCACGAAAACTGAAATAAAAATCAATTAAAATTTTTTACAAATTAAAATATTTATAAAAAATTGTATAAATCACAAAAATACTAAAACTAACTAAAATTTAAATAAAAATGGAAAATATTTATCATTTTTATTCAGTTAACCTGATGTACTAAACTCACTAAAACTGAAATAAAAATCAATTAATTTTTTTTACAAATTAAAATATTAATAAAAAATTGTATAAATGACAAAAACACAAAAATACTAAAACTAACTAAAATTTAAATAAAAATGGAAAATATTTATCATTTTTATTCAGTTAACTTGATGTACTAAACTCACTAAAACTGAAATAAAAATCAATAAACATTAATAAAAAATTACAATATAAATAAATTTTTTTTATAAATTACAAAAACACAAAAATACTAAAACTAATTAAAATTTAAATAAAAATGGAAAATATTTTTCATTTTGATTTAGTTTAACTTGATATACTAAACTCACTAAAACTGAAATAAAAATCAATATTTTTTTTAATAAAAATTAAAATATTAATAAAGATGGTAAATGGCAAAAACACAATACTAAAACAAAAACTTTAATAAAAATAAATAAATAAAAACTATAATAGTATCTCAATACTAAAAGAACTCTGGTTAAGCACTAATATTTCCTAGGAAATGAGCAGAGTGAATGTGATTAGAAATCTGTGTGGCTTGGCAAAGCTACCGAGCTTGGCAGATGTTTAAAAATCTCTTTAACTCTAAATATTTGCTCTTTAAATATAAAGCTTTAGACAAAAGGCATGGAGACTTAACTCGCTCAATTAAATAAAAGAGTAAAAAAACAAGACCTATGAGACCTTGGTTACAACAACAAGATGTAATTGTGGGCTTATACTGAAGGACTGCAGAAGGGAAACTGTAATACGCAGTGCTGCTGAGAGAGCTAAACATCAAGGTAACTCGCATAATAATTTGTAATCCTTGAATATGAAAGAGAGGGTGAGTGGGATGGGCCCGTCCTCCTGAGGGTCAGTCGCTCTCATACTCAGGGACAGTGAGAAGGAGGGCGACCCGAGAGATCAGAGGTCACACGCAAGGAGAAACTTATGCTGAGGCCTGAAAGAGGCTTGCATGCACAAAAAACAGGGATATACAAATGCAAATGTGGCCTTAACACCCACTCTTACACTATTTAGAATAACAGTGAAGTCCTCAAACTCTACATTTACACTCTCAGAAAAAAGGTACAAAACCTGTCACTGGGGCGGTTTTTCAAAAGGTGCTAATATGTACTTTTGAAGTACTAATATGTACCTTTAGGGTGAATAAGGTGCAAAAGTCTACCTTTTGAGAAGGAACCACCCCAATGACAGCTTTATTTCTGAGAGTGAAGTATGGGAATCATCATGTGATCATGTTATTTTAGTATCAGTGATATACTGTTATAATTCATTATAATGTCATATTTTGAATTTCATTTGATTTTATATTATCCATTTTCTTTTAAGTTAAAGGTTTAGTAATTTTGTTGTGTTTTTGACCTTTTTATATTACCTTTTTATTCATATATTTTTTAAACGTTTTTTATTAAGTTTTAGTTATTTCAACCTACAAAACAAAAACTACAAAACTAAACAAAAATGAGAAATGTTGCCTTGACAACTAAGTGAAATAAGTTTCATTTTTGTATTTTATTTTTAGTTAACATTTATTTTATTTCAAGTCATTTTTATATAGTTTTGGTTTATTTAATTTTTGTTATTTTATCATTTCAACTTAAACTAAACAAAAACGAGAAACTCTGCTTTGGCAAATAAATGAGATAAAATAAGTTTAACTTTTTTACATTTTATTTTCAGTTAACTTTCATTTTATTTTAAGTTACAACTTTTTACTTTTAGTTTATTTTAGTTAATCTAGCACTTCAATTTAAACTAAACAAAAATGAGAAATGTTGCTTTGGCAAATAACTGAAATAAAATAAGTTTAACATTTTGTACATTTTATTTTCAGTTAAATTAATTACATTTATTTTCTTTTTTTTTTTAGTTCATGTTTTAAGTAACAATTTATTATTATTATTTTTTTGTAGTTTTAGGTTTTTAGTTTTAGTTATTTTAGCACTTCAACATAAACTACACTCTTTTCTTTCACCTGCTTCAACTTCTGCATTAAAAAGCATTATTTTCTAAAGAAATATATGCCTACAAAACATATTTCAAGCATTTAAGCATAATCATTTACATTAGAAAGTTTTTATGACCATGAAAAACCAATTCAGTCAATTGTGTTTAGACTTTTGAGTGCTAGTGTTTACCATTTTAAGAGCCCAGAAACCTGTGCAAAACTGTCTTATCGGAGAAATAATCTTTTTATTATTTTGGTAATTGCACTGGCTGTCATGGCAAATATAGGGTTAGAGTAAACTTCAAAGAAAACTGTTTTTTTTTTCACAAATCTGTGTTAATATCATCCAGTCAAGGGAATAACAACCCAAATATAATTAACGCAGACTTGCATTGCATTCAAGATCCATGCTTTATCAGTGCATTCCCTGGGAATCAAACCCGTGACCTTGGCTTTGCCACTTGCCAGTGTTTGTGCTGTTTGAGATTAATGTGTGCTGTTGCAGGCAGTTTTTGCAAAGAAAAAGTGAAACTGTTGCTCAAAGCTTAAAGGCACAGAATCTAAATATAAATACTCACTGTAATTTTCTTTGCAGAAACTATGACTTTTCTACCCAACCCAAAAATAAAGGAATAAATCACATCAAAACCAGAAAAAAAAAATGGCAAGGATGCATTTAATCTGGAAATTATGCGCTAAATTTAACCAAAATAGTTTCCAAGTAGCTTTCACAATAATTATATCCAAAATTAACTATATAAGTCACAAAGTATCTAATATATCAGCCAAGCCACAATGATCAACATCAGTCTGATAACACTGAAATTCTGGCTTTCGTTAATCAACCAAGCAAGACGTGTTGTGACATTTTTATGCTGTTTTTTGTTCTTTTTGGAGATTGGCAGCCACTATGCATTCATTGCATGGAAAACATGCAATGTTTTTTGTGTTATATGGAAGAAAGTAAGTCATGTGGGTTTTGAGAGTGAGCAAATAAAAAAAAAGCTGTATTAAATCATTTAAAATATATGTAATGTGTGTTCAAAAATATGCATCCATCGCTTTATTCATGTAATAACAGGCAGTTATTAATCAGGCAGGCAAGCAAGCGCGTGAAAACAAGCAGACAGAGAAGGAAAAGCATGCATGTCAACTCCTTCAGTTCCCAGGATGCACCTCATGAAGTTGGTCAACAGTGTTTTTTGTCTCTACATAATCCCTATTATTCCATTTGTGTTGTTTTATAGTTTGGTGATTATTCTAAAATGGGGAAACTCTTATAATAAAGAATGAGTAGATGCATCTTTTGACTGATACTGTATATAATAATAAAAAAACACCTTCAAATAAAAATAACAACATTGATTCGTTTCAGGGCTAAAGTGTGCAGTTAAAGAGTATTTCATCTTTGGAAGACACAAGAAGATATTTTGAAGAATGTTGGTTACTTCCATTGTGTGGACAGAAAATCCAATGGAAGTCAAAGGGAACCGAAGCTGTTAGGTTATTTAAAATATCTTCTTTTGTGTTTTGCATAAGAAAGAGTTGCATGCAGCTTTGGAACGACATACGGGTCTGTAAATAGTGACAGAATTTGCTTCTTATTTTTTTTAGTGGACTATCCTTTTAAATTAGCAGATCGATCTGACACTGCAGACAGTTACTCACTCACAGTTCTTCAAAACAATGATGCAACATGATGAGCCGGTGTTAATAAATCATCCACGCTATATGACTGACGCATACTTACTTTAGTCCTTCCATTTATTGAGTAGTTTCCCAGTTTTCCATTGCAATTCCTGACCAGGTCATCCATGCGACTCATCAAGAAGCAGATCTTCTCGCATCCAGGCTCCTTCCCCTCGATCCAAGTGATTTGATCCCCCTTATGTCCTTAGTAGAGTCACTTTTCTGACTCACCAGCTGTCCATCAGTGAATTTACCAGTCTGCTGGAGAGCTCTCACGTCCTCCAGTATGGACAGCCCGATGTCTTCACCCAGAAAGTTGTCCACTACACAAATGCCATGCTTGTTCATGCATGGGACTATATACTCAGTGGCCAGTTTGTGGGTTTGGGGTTTGGTGGTACTGCTGTCAGCTTCTGAGCTTCCGGTGATCAGCTGTTTTCTGTCTGGATCAGTTGTTTTCTCCAGCTGATGAGGAGTTTGTGGCACAGTCTTGGTCTTGTCAGCCTCTCTGCAGGTGAGTTTGTGTTTTTTCCAGTGCTGTTTCTGATGCTCCTTGCTGCAGTAGAAAGAGATCCGGCACCGACCGCACTTTAAAAGGGTTTCTATCTTTCCACACAGCTCGCAAAACTGTTTATCCTGGTCCGGATCCAGAACCGTAGCGCATCGGTCCATGTTCGCTTGCGGCTGGCCCTATAAATCCAGTCCTTCCACGCACAACGCGTCAGCCTCAACAACTGCAAACGAACAGCGGGGTCCGTTTCATCACACAGCAATATCCGCGCTTTCTCCGTTAAACAAACGGCTGGGTTTGGGATCGTGCCGCGCGAGCTCCATCCCGCTGCTTGCGCGCCGCGCTCCTCCTTGCTTGTGTCGGTCTGCGTTCCGCACGTCGCCAGTAAGAGCCAGACCTCTGACGTCAGTCGCCTATGGTTCAGAGCTGATAAATAGGCCCCGCCTCATTTCATTCACACACACACTGAAGGCGGGACGAGTGTGAAATTGTGTTACTGCTTTCGCGTAAAGTTGTAAAGCAGCGGTGCCCAAACTCGGTCCTGGAGGGCCGGTGTCCTGCAGAGTTTAGCTCCAACTTGCCTCAACACACCTGCCTTCAAGTTTCTAGTATGCCTAGTAAGAGCTTGATTAGCTGGTTCAGGTGTGTTTAATTGGGGTTGGAGCTAAACTCTTCAGGACACCGGCCCTCCAGGACCGAGCTTGGGCACCCCTGTACCTGAAAACCATACTTGAGTAAAAGTACAGATACCTTTACAGTGAAATTTACTCCATTAAGTTATAAACTACTGATTCCAAAACAACTTGAGAAAAAGAGCAGGCTGGCTATCTGATTAACAGTACTTAAGTATTTTACTCATACTGAATATAGGCTCAAAGATGCACTAATCAAAGAGACATCATGGCAGTGAAAATCAAGAAAGAGTTGATTTGTGAGGAGAGCAATCACGTTTATTTTCTAAAACCAAAATAAAACTGAACACTTCAAAATTGCAAAAAAAAAAAAACATCCTTCAAAAAGGTTTCTTCAGTATGACGGTTAAATAAAATTAGCGCTTCTTGCAGTGGATGTGCTGGTTTGGGCCTCATTGCCGGCTGCAGTCATGTCCTCATCTCATATATAAAACACCTCACAACTAGGAGCTCGCATTCATGTAAAGTAGCTTTGTTGGCAAGTTTGGGTGAGTAAGGGCCAAATGCACAAGATTATAGTACTTTCAGTGCCCTGTAGTTGCGATATCACTTTTTTGTAGCAGAAATAAACTGCTGGAGAAAAGCTAGGTGCCATGCAAAATGTAATGTGTAATTGCAACACTCATTACAAATGTAGTGGACAGATACTCATTCAAAAATGTAGTGAAGTAGAGAGTAAAAGTTGCTAATATCTTTGATGCACAGTAAAACAACAGAGGATCCAAAAAGATACTCAGGTACAGTAATTAATTACATTTAGCCTACTCAAATACTTTACACCTCTGATCTTAAAATGTTAATGCCTTTTTTAGTAGTAGGTGGCCTAATTAGTAAGGATTTGGAGGCTGCAGGTTTTAGTTCAGGTCAACGGGGGTCCGTACGAGCCGATTTGTTCAAATGAATCGGATTCTGTTTTATTTGTGACAAGACTTTAGATCCAATTACTTTTATTGTTTTTGCATTAAATTGAATTGTAAGCAACCTGCTAAATTAACTTAATCTAGTAGTCTATCTGATCAAAACTAGATTTATTTTCTACTTTTTATTTATTTATTATTTTGTAATTAATTAATCATGCTGATAATCCCATTGAAAAATTGTCTTTAGTTGGTTATTATGCCTGTTTATTGCACAGTTATTGAAGAACAAAAGGCTCTTTTTAATCAACATTAACAAAGACGGCAGATCTATTTTCAATGCATTGTTTTGTAATGTCATTCATGTAAATGGTATAGCAGCATACACAGGGCAAGAATGTTACTGGATGGACTAATAAGTGCTCTATAAGGTTAAAATCATCTGATAAATAGTTATATTCTCAGTTCTAGGAGAAAAGTGATCGGTCTAAATCAGGGATTTGCCAAGGTGTCCGTTGAAAAGGTGATAGAAAATAAGATTAAAGTAAATAAATGAACACTTTGATTAAAATATTAAATAATATATAATAAAATAAAATAAGAAAGAAAGAAAACAATACATCTAACAGTAAAAATATGTAACGTAATAAGGAAATATTTTCCAAATAATATTTTATACATATAATATTATTTTTAACTGGGTCTTAGTACATGAAAATATTTAGCTTCTTTTTAAATTCTGGGATGGGGGTCTCATGCATGAGGATTTAGCAATCTAAAAGATTGAAAACTCCTGGTCTAAATGGCCAAGTCACTCTATTTTTGTAAGTTGCCAAGCAAGCAAAAATGGTATGGGATTGCAATCAAATGTGCAGAAATGTCATTTGATGATTATGAATGTGTATTTTGTTGTCCACTGCCCCCTGTAGGAACATGCTGGCACTCATTCAGACAGTGAGGAGACACTGGGCCGCACGTACACAGTTGGCATGAATCCTTCAGACCAAGGTTCACAAGGAGGAACAGTAATCTGATATACTGTATGTGCAATCAAAGGAAAGCGCCTCTCAATAAGATATTATGTACTTGTGTGTGTGTGTGTGTACACACACTGTACAATTGTATAACCACAATCCTTTTTGTAAAAATATACACAAATGTTATTTGTTTATTTATTTCTGTGTAATCAGGATTGTATTTGAACCCATTATAGGATTGGTTCCACATTATGATTTTTTTTATTAACATTACTTTAAGATTGTTTGTGTGTGCGTGGGAGAGAGAGAAAATTGTGTGAAAGTTACCTTGTCTTGAGAAAGTTTAGTTATAAAATCAATTATAAAAATATGTTTACTAAATGATTTAAATTAAATTTGAGTAGATAAATACCAAGTTCTGTCATGAAACTCTAGATGGCCCAGGCTGATGGGTCCTTAACATAACTGATGATATTCTTAGCATTAAACGACTTGTCACAAGCTGATTGGTTCATGTTGCATACGCAGCCAATGAGCTTGCTGCTTTACATTTAAATGGCTGATTAGCATTCACTTGAGCATTCACTCTGAAAAATGCTGGGTTGTTTCAACCCAACTTTGGGTCAAATATGGACTAACCCAACTTTTGGGCTAAAAAAGTAATTAAAAAATGTAACCCATCAGCTGGGTTAGTCCATATTTGACCCAAAGTTGGGTTGAAACAACCCAGCATTTTTTAGAGTGTTGCAGCGCGCGTTCAGAGTTCCTCTGAAACCCTCCACCTTCCCCAGCTCCACCTGTATAGATTTGCTACGGGTTATTTTATATGCTATTACTCACAGGAGCACCATATCGGCTTATGTATTGGCGGTAGCAAGTTCCTGTACTTGCTTGCAGCAGCAGCAATAATCTACAAATACAGCAATAACCAACAGCAGCAGCGTAGCAGATCTATTCCGCCAAGACCAAATACATTAACATTGTCATATCCATTACCATGCTAAAATCTTCCAAGAGTTTTCATGATAGAAATCATTTTAAGATGACCACTTTTACAACTGGACTTTTAAAGAGTACAAAAAACGCCTCAGTACATACAAAACATAAAGCAATTCCAACATATCTAAGTCACAGCAAAATGTAAAAACTAATAAAACTAATACAATTTTTTAAAAAGACAGAAGAAAATGGCAAAATGGGTTTCATCAACAAAATATACCTCTACAAGTTTACACAACTTAAGAGTTTTTTTGTTGTTTGTGAGATTTAAAGATTTGAATAAGGAGAAATCTTAAGAAATCGGAATTGGAGTATAAAATAGTTGGCCAAAACTACAAAATTACCAAGCAAATACTCAATATCCAAATTCAGATTGAAAAAAAACATAAAAAAATAAAAAAATAATAATTTAAAAACTTATTTTATAGTTTTGAAATCAAAACCAGGCACATTTCACACTTCACCAAACATGAAGGTCATCGTATCTATCTATCTATCTATCTATCTATCTATCTATCTATCTTCTCTCTCTCTCTCTCTCTGTGTGTGTGTGTGTGTGTGTATATATACATATATATACATTAGTGTGTGTATATATATATATATATATATATATACTTTTTTTTTTAATTTGCATGAATAAAATAAATGTTCCAGTGACTATATGCGCTTAAGAAAGCTCTGTCTTTGTCTGAGGAACTCATTACAAAGATGAATGTCATTCATAATTTTAAACCAAATCTCTTTAGCCTTCGGGAAAGGGGAAAAATAGATATCTTGATCTAGCTAGCCACTTTCTCTTTGGCGAAAAAAGAAGGGATTTTTCCTTAATGGACTAAAACATTCTCGTAAGAGTCAATGGATCAAATTAAACTACGTTACCCAAAATGCCGTGCAGTGGCACGCAATTAAGACGCGCAGGTCCCGAGTAAACAATGGAGGTCCGTTCGCGTGCCAGTGTTCAAAATAAACCGAACCGCGTGCAACACGCCGTTTTTACAACGAATGCACCATTTTAAGAGCACGTTTATAAAACACGTTGTTTCTCGGTTGCATATGTGAGAAAGTACGTCATCATACAGTCGCATGTAAAAACCAATGATGAAGGCGTTCAGCGGGATTTAAACACTACAAAAACACAAGCAGCTGGTAAAACAGCAGTTTACTGTCCATCCGTGAACACACGTGTCCCTTTATAATAGAAATGAGTAAACGAGAAGGTAAAGCCTGACAGCATCTTTCACCGCAGTTTAAAATCATCTGAAGTTCATGCATCGTTTGCTCATAGATTATGATGATGGTGAGTTATGCTTTTGTTTATGTAAATATGTATGTTCCTCGCAGACGAGGGATGCGCCCGAAAACGGAAGACAGAAGCCGGCCCGAAATCCGAGGACTGCACGAGGCCGGTCTCACCTGTCATCGCTGAGCGACAGTCCTGCTGAGACAGGGGCGGATTTAGTGAATTGGGTGGGGGCCCCAGGCAAAATATAGGAATGGGGCCCTATACATTTGCACACATTTTCCTAGATCAACCTTGAGGTTCCTTTTTTGTTGTGATGCTTGCTGCTGCACAATGGTGCCCCATAGTTGTGTCCAATGTTTCTACATTTTTCATGGACATGTTATAATGGCTTTCTTTCATGTTGTAGACCACGAAATAGCAATTGATTCACATTTGAGATACAGGTTTTCACAAAAACAAAATAAATTATAAAATGATAAACCTCACAATTGAGCGTTTAAACCAGGGGTGAATCAGAAGTATAAATTATTATATTAATTTAATATATGTGGGTGGATTTTCACATTGGTCCGAACAAAAACTACAGACTGGATTATTGAAAATGAGCATTCATTCTCTGCCAATAGGAGGCGCTTTTGGAACGTCAGAAATATAGAATGAGAAAAAATATAGCCTATATTGACGAGGAAAGTTCACTGATGAGTTACCAGCGTAAGCCTGTGTGCAAAGGCCATCTAATTCTAAACTTTAAAATACATTTATTTTTAGCTATTTTAACTACAAATTTAAATAAAACTGAAAAAATAATGAAAAGGCAATTATACATTTACACACCTAAGGATTATATCGACCAAAAAAGTAACTGCGTATGTGTCCTCTATTTGGTTCCTTCTCAGAAATGAGTAAGCGGCATTTATTTAATACACACGGTTTCTCAATATTTAATTACAGCTTCAGATGCATAATATTTTCATCTCCTTCAAGCAGGATACACAAAAAGCATGTTCAACTCAGACAGTTGTCGTGGTAATAAACACCGTAAACAGCAACCGTTTGCGTGTCAGTGCTTAAAGGGGTCATATGATGCGATTTCAAGTTTTCCTTTCTCTTTGGAGTCATACCAGCTTCATCACTGTGTCTGTCACGCGACTCTGTTCCCCTTTCGGGCTCTGTCTTTACATTTATTTTGAAAGATGAAGCTCACGATTATGGTAAGGGGCGTTACATTTCTGACGAGTGCTTGCGGTGTTCGGCCAATCACAATG
Source organism: Sinocyclocheilus anshuiensis (assembly GCF_001515605.1). Lineage (NCBI taxonomy): Eukaryota > Metazoa > Chordata > Actinopteri > Cypriniformes > Cyprinidae > Sinocyclocheilus > Sinocyclocheilus anshuiensis. The sequence continues at coordinate 379,141 of NW_015537961.1, forward strand.
CACTGGGTCAGCTGGCCAATCAGAGCAGACTGCGCTTGTCGGAAGGAGGGACTTTGTAGAAAACGAAGCGTTGAGAGAGGCGGAGCATAGAGGACCTACGATAATGTACAGTATTTGAAAAAGAATGTGTTTTTTGAACATTAAAGCATGTCAACATATTCTGTTACACCAAATACACCAAATAATGATCTTTAAAAAAGCATCATATGACCCCTTTAATGCGCATCTCTTATATGAAAAGCATTTTAGGGGGCCCAAGGCGGTTGCCTACCTTTGCCTAATGGGTAAGTCCGCCCCTGTGCTGAGATGAATGAATGAGTGTTACACATTCACTGCTGTGTTTTCACACTTCCACAGTATTCCAGCATGAACTCGACACCAAGCATGATAAATACGAGCGTTTGGTGAAGATCAGTCGAGATATCACCATTGAGAGCAAACGGACCATATTCCTCCTGCACAGAGTCACCAGGTGAGATTCATGATTTAAAAAAAATATATATTTAGGAGAATAAGAAAAAAGCATTTTGCCCTGAATTCAAATTTGACCCTCTAACTCTAGCACTCTCTATTCTAATTCTATTCTTGCTAGTTGTCTTACTTGCTAGTAGCCTCTGACACTAACATTCTCTGTTTTTTCTATTCTTTTGACTTGTTTTATTTTTATTTAACAAAAAAAAGACCCTCTAACACTTGCACTCTCTATTCTCTTTATTCTATTGTCTTCTTCTTCTTTTTTTTTTTAAGTAGAGAGAGCCTCTGACACTAGCATTCTCTATTATTTTTCTATTCTGTCTTCTTGTTTTCTTCTTGTTTTTGTTTATTTATTATAAAAATGACCCTCTAACTCTAGCACTCTCTATTCTAATTCTAAGAAAGAAAAAAATACTTGACCCTCTAACACTTGCATTCTCTATTCTACTTCTATTGTTACTACTTGCCTTCTTAAAAAAAAAAAAAGAGCCTCTGACACTAGCATTCTCTATTATTTTTCTGTTCTATCTTCTTGTTTTTATTTTTATTTATCAAAAAGCCTTGCTACGTGTACTGCGTTAGGCTAACAGAGACTTGTCACAGCACTTACATATTATTGCCCTTTTGTTGGTTTGATTGCTTCTATTGTCCTCATTTGTAAGTCACTTTGGATAAAACCATCTGCTAAATGACTAAATGTAAAAGGTTTAAAAAAAAAAAATAAAAAAAAAAGTACCACACAATGTGTAAATACTTTACAAGTAAAAAAAATATCCATATATTTCCATTAATTCCATAAATTTAATTTTAGTTTTTAATTAAGTAAATACGAAAAAAAAATGTTGCCCTAAAATAACACACACACGCACACACAGTTATACAATATATATATTTTTTAATTCAATAAATTCAAGTCAGTACGAATATAGGTAGGTATAAATACTTTACAAGTTAAATTTAAAAAGGATTCATAAATTTAATTTTAAGATTAATACGTTTCATGACATTTAAATTATTAAAAATATATTTTTTTATTTTATATAATATCTAAATATGATTATTTTATATTATTTATTATTTTTGACATTTTTAAGTATTTTGATGAGTACGAAAAATATTTTGCTCTAAAATAATTTAAAAAAACATATTTTATGTTTTATATATATAGTAAAATAAAGTGAGTAAATGTGTCTAAATTTAGGATTTACACTGTAAATAAAAGGATTTTTAACATTTTTTAAAAACAAAGATTACTGGAGTACACTTACTGTACTATAAATACTATTTCTGCTTTTCTACTTCAAAATTTCACATTTAATTCAGTGTGTTTCTTTGCCATTTCTTGGTAATTATTTGTGAAATTTACAGTGTAAAACAGAAAGTAAGAAATATTACATTTTATTTTTTCCCAAATGCAAGCTAGATAGATAAGAGTTGTTCCTGCTATATTATACATATAATAGCACAATGTAACTTTTAGATTTTATATGTCGTTTTATGTGTTTTTTATGGATTAGAGCATTTGCTAAATGCATGTAAATGAGCATTAGTGTTTTTTCAGTGTTCCAGATGTTGAGGAGATCCTGAACGAGGCAGATGTGAAACTGGATGGTGTGAGGCAGAAGATCGGACAGATAGCAGAAGAACTGAAAGGAGAAGATTTACACCAGTTTCACCGAGCGTTTACACCAGGTATGGCCACAAAACACTTACAATGGACAGATGATGTGACTAAATAATATTTATATGGCAGTTTTGTAAACATAAGTAGATAATATTATATATATATATATATATATATATACACATTATACCCTATTCTTATAACATCTTGAATACAGGGTTCGAACAGGTTCTGGAAATTCTTGAATTTCAATGTATTATTTTCAAGGTTTAAAAAGTGCTCGGATTTTGGATATAGTGCTTGAAATTGTAATTGCATTGCTTTCATAATAATTCACTGCCTGTGACGTGATCATTTGTATGTTTACAGTAAAATGCAACCTTTTATTGCATACAGTCAGTCAAATTCTATCAAGTCAAAAGGATTGCAACTTAATAAGCTCTTGAAAATCGTCACAGATCTGCGATCGCTCTAAAACAGTCATTAAGAGCATCTTAATCGTTAAGTGCATCTTAAGTAAATAGACCTGTAAAGGTCTCCAGCTGAACAACTGCAAAGTTACACCTAAACTGTACAGTTATGATGCTTACAGTTTTCTAGCTTAGTCGTAGCATTATGCGATTAAAGTCAAAATGGTTTGAGAATAAAGTCAAAAATACCAGAATAAATTCGTAGCAATTACGAGATTGAAGTTATTTATAATCAATATTTATAATTAGAGAACCACAATTATCCCTGTGCCTAAAAACTGCAACCCTGTATCACCTAATGACTTTAGACCTATTGCCCTTACCAGCATTCTATGTAAATGCATGGAAAGGGTTGTGTTCGGGCGTCTGCCAAATACCCATTTGTCTGACCAACTGCAGTTTGCTTATAAGGCACAGAGAGGCACTGAGGATGCTACGTTAACTCTGCTGCATGTGATTAGCAAGCACATTCAGCATCCTGGCGCTTTTGCTAGAATTTTATTTATTGATTTTAGTTCAGCTTTTAATCCTGTCAGGATTGAAATTTTATTAGATCGGCTATTAAAATTGGATACCAATGGGCACCTTGTGTTATGGATCAAGGACTTCTTAGCTGACCGTCCTCAAAGAGTCTCTGTACAGGGTACCATGTCTGAACCAGTCTACTTCAACCTTTAGAAAGTTATTACTTATATATATACTTATTTAAAAATGTAGCGATACAGCTTTTCCTCAGTACTGGTAGTACCGAGTTCCCGTATTTGTGTGAGTGTCTGTGAAGAGCGTCAAAGGTTTCAATTTTCAATGCGTTCATTCACAGATATGTTTGTTCAGCGTGTGAACACAGTGGCCAATCAGAGGCGTGCAAGTCAGAATCGCCAAGAGTTTCGCTGTAACCAACAAAGTATAAACACGATGTAAATAAGAGCTTCATTGTGCAGTATAGACAGATTATTTGATCAGTCGGTGAGCTTGTGCTGCTTCATTCATTATAAGGGAGCGTCGTTGCTCACTTTCTGTGTATAACCCATTCATAATTTGAATAAAAGTTTTATTTTTCATGCTAAGTACACACTGCAAAGTTTCAGGAGTGACGACTTGCGATGTTTGACATTGTGATATATTCTCATAACTTTATGCTTAAAATTTGGACTATTCTCAAAATAATATGACTATAATCGTGTATTTCCATGAGTTAATTCTCATCATTTTGACTTTATTCTCAAAATATTGCAACTTTAATCTCATAATGCTACAATTTTATTCTCATTATTTTGACTTTATTCTCATAATAGGACTTTAATCTCATAATGCTACGTTTTTATTCTCGTAATTTTAACTGTGTTCTCAAAATATTACGACTTTAAGCTCATATTGCTACGACTTTATTCTCAAAATGTTGACTTTATTATAAAAATATTACGACTTTATTCTCCTAATTTTTATTTAATTTTCAATATATTACTCTTTAATATCATATTGCTACAATTTTATTCTCGTAAATTTGACTTTATAATATTAGGACTTTAATCTCATATTGCTATGACTTTATTCTCAAAATACTATGACTTTAATTTCAAGATGCTACAACTTTATTCTCAAAATGTTGACTTCTAAAAATATTACGACTTTATTCTCCTTATTTTTCAAAATATTATGTCTGTAATCTCATAAAGCCACAATTTTATTCTCATAATTTTGACTTTATAATATTAGGACTTTAATCTCATATTGCTATGACTTTATTCTCAAAATATTACAACTTTAACCTTGTGTTGCTACAGCTTTATTCTCAAAATACTAACTCATGACTTTAATCTCATGATGCTTTGACTTTGTTCTCGTAATTTTGACTGTATTTTCAAATTATTACGACTTTAATCTCGTATTGCTGCGACTGTATTCTCATAATTGACTTTATTCTTAAAATATCATGACTACAGTCTCGTAATCTTAATGTTGTATGCACAGTGGTTTTTTGGCCCAAGCTTGTGCTGTTGGTCTCCACTAAATCATATCTCAAGTCCAAGGAAGGTCACTGTGCTTTTGCAACCATTATTATTTTTGTCTTTCATAAAGGGAGAGAGGGCAGACGCGATGTCTGCAAGCTTCTGAGGAAAGCGTGGATAAGGGAGGGAGGGGACTTACTAAATTCTGCGGTTATCTGGCTGTGAGGGAAAGTCATTTTTAGATTATGCTCGCAGAGAAATCATCGGGGTCTGTCTTGCGACGTGACCGAGGTCAGATCCTGCCAATTAGCTTTCTATTTTTCTTTGTATTTGAAGAGCTTTACTGGGCTGTGACCCTCGGGCTCAAGCATTGATAAAGTGTCTCATGAGCTTGTGTTCGTGCAGAAGTCATTAAAGGTGCTCGGGGCTAAATTTGACACTAATTGCCGCTGATACGGTGGTCTGATTAACATCAGGTTAATGCTGGATTTTAACGCAACTGGCATTAAACAGGTAATATGTTAATAAGGTGTCCTTAATCAGAAGTGTTTATTAACTGAATAGTTGCTTAATTTAAGATTTTTTCAAGTTGTCAATGATCTTATTTATGAGATGAGTGCACTTAAACACTGCAATCAATGTCGTAATCACCAGTGATTTACTTGAATGTACAACTGTACAATTTACTTGAATGTTGATTGTATAGTTTAGCGTTTAGCATTTTCCATTTCCCAACCTAATGCACATTTGCTCTTTATTTTTATTGTAGTAGCATTAAACAACATAGAAACTGAGAAATATTATTTTTATTACTTTTTTCTCTTCACAGCTATTCACATTTTTCTTCTTTTGTTCATGCATGTTATTTCTTTTTTTTTTTTGCCGTTTTTGGCCTATTATTATTATTATTATTTAATTTTTGCCAATTATTATTATTTTTAATTAATTGTGTTGTAATTTTTTTTTTAATTCTTTGGATTCTTTGATTAATAAAAAGTTTTAAAAGAACATAATTTATTCAAAAGAGAAATATTTTCTAACAATATAAGTCTTTACTATCACTTTTTTAAAATCAATTTAACACATCCTTTCTGAATAAAAGTTTTTTCTTTCTTTTTTTTTTGTGAAAAAATTTAATAAAGTACTGACCCCAAACTTTTGATCAGTAGTGTATACTGTTACAAAAGTTTTCTGTTTTAAATAAATGCTGTTCTTTTAAACTTTTTATTAATCAAATATTATAATAATATGATGATAATCATAAATGTTTGTTAAGCAGTAAATCAGCATATTAGAATGATTTCTGAAGATCATGTGACACTGAAGACTGGAGCAATGATGCTGAAAATACAGCTTTGATGACAGAAAGAAATTAATATTTTAAAGTATATTAAAACATAAAACTCTTATTTAAATTTTTTTTTCTATATTTCTGATCAAGTAAATGCAGCCTTAATGAGTATAAAATACTTCTTTAAAAAACATAAAAAATCTTACCAATCCCAAACTTTTGAGCGGTGTCGGAGTACTATGCACTTCATATGATTCATAATTATGACTTTGGACTAAATCAGTAGCATCACAGGAAGCCACATTAAATCATTCTCTTATATTTTCTACAATAGAAAATGTTTATTTTTGTATTTAAGCAACAAAAGGTGACGACAGCATGTTTGCATGAAGAGTTTCCTGGTTGATCTCCTGTTTATCCTCTGAAGCGCAGTGGCATTGCTGTGCAGTGACCATGAGGAGTGTTTTCTACACGCTGTTCCTGATAGAAATGAAGATAATGCTTTACCCGTATTAGAAATGCCGCTTTTCTCTCATGCCTGGCACCAAACTTCTCTATTGCACAGCCTTTTGACTGTCATTCACGCAAACACACAGTGTGTTTTCAGCGTTTGGCTCACTGAGAGCCCAATAATCTGTTTCCTTTTGGCTCCGAGTGCTGTTTCACACTGGCACAGTTCAGCAGTGTCTGATCCGGGTACAGAGATGGGCCATGCATAATGTAGCTCTGTTATTGTTCCAACAGGCATTGAGCGTTTAATTCTTCACCATCAGAGATGAAGATATTACAAACTGCAGGCTGAACTCATCTGTGCAAACACATACACAGGCTAAAACTGACACACACACACACACACACACAC
>NW_015537961.1:386008-393433 GCF_001515605.1 Sinocyclocheilus anshuiensis
GTATAACTTTCTAAATTAAGTGAAAAATGCATAAATGCAAAAATGCTTTCAAAATCATAGTTTATTCAAAACTTTTGCACAGTTACTTATAACAATATTTTAGTATTATTGAGATATTATAGTTTTTATTAATATTTGGCATTTTAAATTTTAGTTAAAGTTTTAGTAGTTTTATTGTGATTTATTTATTTTTGGTTGTATTAATCTCTCTTTTTTAATATGCCGATATAGCTTTTTTTATTATTATATATTTTTAGTTTAGTTATTAGTTATTTTAGTACATCAAGTTAAACTAAATGAAAATGAGAAATGTTGCCTTGGCAAATAACTGAAAGAAAATAAGTTTGTAATTTATTTGATCTTATTTCACTTAAAATTCATTTTATTTCAGGTACCAAAAATTATTATAATTTTTTTTTATGCTTTAACTTTAAGTTAACTATAATATCCCTGGTTTATAATATAGTAATATATTAATTGTATAAATGTGTATATAAATATTATAATAGATTTTAAATTAAAGAATTTAATTTGATCATTAATCGATTTTTTTCAGAATAATTAAAGAAAAGGGTCAGACATTCTAACAGACCGACAGGTGTTGCAGTTGTACGTTTAGCAGGAGTTAGTGATTTTGACTAGTAGCCTCAGTGTGTTTACATCCAGTAAAGTGACTGTTCTGTCAAATTAACCTCCAAAGAAATGTCTTGCGGAGGGAGTCAATCTCATGCTTGATAACTTTATCTCACTTCCTGCTGAGCCTGAGAGAAGACAACAAAACTTCCTGTATGTTGAGTGTTTGTGGGAACCACGACGCCCTGCTCTCTTTCACGTGCGCGGCGTCATAAAGAGCCGCTGCGATTTAGTTTTAATTTTTATGTTGAACATCGTCACTCTGCATGTAGAAGTGCAGATCAGAAGGTCTTTGATGTTAATTGCCACTCCAACAGTAAAGCTTAATCACAAAGTCTTCCGTCCTGTCATTATTGGCCTGATGTTTATACAAGAGCTGGACACAAATACAGAGGTCAGTTTAACATCATCTGACTGAGACTGTTTGAATGACTTTGAAACTTACTATATAAATGCATTTGATGTTTCTTATAAAAGCATATTTTTTGGAGAGAGAGGAAAAAATACTAATATTGGCCATAGGTGTAGAATTTAGTAGAGACGCTATGACATGTCCCTACCAATATTTAGCCATTACTAAATTGTCCCTAGCAATAATTTTGATCAAACAATTAAATATATGTGTATGTAACCACTGTTGTTATAATTTCGGCCGCATCTGAAATAGGTCATAGCACTGATATTACCTGAGAAGTTGAAGAAAATACAGTAGAAAACTTTGATTTCTTTTTTTATTATTTATATTAAACAGTACAAAACATCAAACCATTAAGGCAGTACAGTTATAAAAACAAAACAAAGAAAAAAGAAAACGTGTACACAAATTCAAATTGCTTAAGAAAATTAACTGTGGTTTTACTATTGTAAAAGTTTAGTAACCATGTTTTTTGTATAAGCACAGTTTTACTACAAATACCATGGTTAAACTATGGTTAGTGTAGCAAAACCATGGTTAATTTGGAGTAAAACCATGGTTACTTTTCGTAAGGGATGTGTTGCCAGGCTATTAAAATAAATAAATAAATAATAATATACACCTTAAGAGGACACATAGGATGAATATAGAGATGCAGTTTTCACTGCTTTAGGATTAACAAAACTTTGTATAATTCCATATACTTGTCTAGATCAATAAAGAGAGGTTTAGAGGCAGATTTTTATGTATGTGAAATTTAGCTAGCAGGAAACGCAAATCAATTAAGATATATTTTCCTATATTCTCTTTGAGTAGTCAAACAATCTGAAGAAAACCTCTTTAAAACAAAGAAAACTCACTCAGATGAACATTAAAAAAAAAAAATCTGACCCAAATTTTTCTGTGTGGGTACAAAGCAAGTGAATGAAAAAAAAAAAAAACAGCAACTCACTTCAGTGTCTGACTTATAGTATAATTATGTCCATAAGCTTTTTGTGAAATTTGGATTAACTCTGAAATCTGTTGTTTGACCTCTTTGTATTTAAAGAGAGAACTATAGTTTACGGACGTCGCTTGTTATGATTTTCAAGGGCACAGAATTTTGTAGAGATGCTATGACATGTTCCTACCAATATCGGCGACTACTAAATTGTCCCTAGCAATAATTTTGATCATACAATTAAATATCTGTTGTCTGCTGTTATGTCCCCACCAATGCCCATATCAAACCTACACCCTTGATATTGGCCGATATTGATATGGGTTATTCGGTTAATCTCTAAACAGATTCAGATAATCTCATCAATCTCTAAATGCTGGCCAAAACAGCATATTTTTTAGCTTCTTTTTAATTTTGAATGATAGTTTTTGTTTGTTTGTTTGTTTGTTTGTTGTTGTTGTTGTTGTTTTGGATAGAGGGACAGCACAAACAAATTCACATACACTACCATTCAAGAGTTTGTGGTCAGCAAGTTTAAAAAAAAAACATGTCTATGTAGTTTTTATTCATTTTTATATTAGTTTTAGTTATTTTAGCACATCAAGTACATCATTAACCTAAATGAAAATCAGCTGAAATAAAATAAGTTTCATTATATTTCAGTTAAAGTTTATTTCAGGTAACTAACATTTTTTTTAAGGTTTTAGTTAACTATAATAACCCAGATTTATTATATATTGTAAAATTAATAATACATTTTCGAGTTCTAAGACAATAAGTGTGGGGCTCCACAAGGTTGTGTACTGTCACCATTACTGTACTCTGTGCACACAAATGATTGTGTTTCACTTTGTAAATCAATGCAGATTTTTAAGTTTGCAGATGATTGGTCTAATAACAGGCAATAATGAATCAGACTATAGAAGGGAGGTGTCTACATTGTTTGAATGGAGTTGTACTCATAATCTGAAGTTGAATGTCCTAAAGACAAAGGAAATGGTGATTTCGGACGGAGGACAAATGCTGTTTTGCTATTAGTTATTAATGGTCAGGACATTGAAACTGTACAAAGCTTTAAGTTTCTTGGGACTATACCATCTCTGCATCGTTGAAGTGGAACGGCAACCTAAGAGACATTATTAAAAAATCCCATCAAAGGCTTTTTTTCATGAGACAGCTTAAAAAGATTGATGTATCTAAAGTTGGTATGTTCGATTTTTATAGAGCGGTGATTGAAAGCGTGCTGACTTTCTCAATTATAGTGTGGTTTGGTAGCTCCGCAGCTCAGCAGAAAAGTCAGATTAGTAACATAATATATGCATTTGTGTGTGTGTTGTTTTTCTCAATGTATGTTATCATTGTTGATAAGCTCACCAAGCAAAATTCCGAACAACTAGGTTGTTACGACAATAAATACATAAAGGGACAGCACAAATTCACATAAAAAAAAAAAAAATGAAATTAATACTTTTATTCGGCAAGGATGCAATCAAAAGTGACAGTAAAGACATTTATAATGTTACAAAAGATTTCTGTTTCAAATAAATGCTGTTCTTTTGAACTTTCTGTTCATTAAAAGCATCAAATAAACTACTGTTTCCATAAAATTATGAAGCAGTACAACTGTTGTCAACATTGATAATAATCAGAAATGTTTCTCGAGCAGCAAATCAGCATATTAGAATGATTTCTGAAGATCATGTGACACTGAAGACTGGAGTAATGATGCTGAAAATACAGCTTTCATCACAGAAATAAATTACATTTACAATATATTCACATAGAAGAACAGTTATTTTAAATTAGAATAATATTTCACTATATTTCTGTTTTTGTTGATCAAATAAATGCAGCCTTGGTTAACAAAAGAGACTAAAAAAATCGGCAAGTGTATACAAGCTCTGTACTTGGTGTTTAAGACTACGAAATGAAATTTAGCAGATACGCAGAGATTTACTAGCCATATTGATCACTCTTGTGAGGTATAAAATGAGCGTGGGCTTTTTGAAGTTCTTGAAATGAAATAAGTGTTTTCAAATAATCAAATGAAGGCTTTGAGAACCATCACATGACTGAAGCCTGATGATGTAGAGAGTGTCCTTGTTTTATTTTCAGGCATTCAGGAGTATGTTGAGGCCGTGTCCTTCCATCACTTCATCAAACATCGCACACTCATCAGCCTGGAGGAAATCAACGCTCGTCTGGTCTTCATGAGAGAAAATAAGGTATGCTACTGTATCCTAAAATCAACATTAGGCATCCATCTGAATATAACCACGGCCTCCTTGATGTTGTCTTGCCAAAACAGACAGGCTACGTTCTCCAGAGCACTTTCACCAGGTTTATCAGATTGCTGGCAATCACTCCATCTTTTGCTGCAATTTTTAGAAAGCAGTGAGGGCCGCCTGCTTTGCACGTATCTCTGTAATTGAGATATTTTTAGATGCATTGGTCTAGTTTGATTTCTCAGTTTTCTAGGTGTTTTATTTGTGAATAAACTCTTAAATACAGTAGGGTTGATGTATTTTTGTAGGCTAAAAGCAAGTTCACATTTTTGGTTCCTTTGCCCCAAAGTCGATGGGTTTCTTGAATGGGTTTTTGGTTAAATGCCTGAAATAAGGTCTGTGGTGAACACAAGCTCAAAATATTTTCACGTATATTTCACATAGATATTCTATGACATAAAATACATCAGTTATACCCCACTTGTGACTTTTAAAGCTTTTACAAGTGTCTAAATGGGACAACAGAGGTTATTGGGGACATTAAACATCATCACAGCAAACAGGTAAACTCTACTAGTCTTTATAATCACGCTTTTGCATACTATTCTAACTCAAACTTTCATAGAAAACATTTTTAAATAAAGACTGAACGAGTTATTGGAGCTTAATGGTGGTGATGGTGAAGTCATGTGATTCTTCTGTAGTTCGTTTATAACCTAAGCTTTTCATTTCTGACGATGGTATTTAGGCTTAAAAATCCATAAAAGTTGATTTAATTTGTGAACATTTTTGTGATGAACAAAACATGTAAGAATCATGAACTTTGGCCTGTTTTCTACAGTAATCCAAAAGCCAGTGGAAAAATCCTATTGGGATTTTGCTGAGGGAATCAGAGTGATGCTAATGGTGCGTTGAAGTCCTCCTGGGAAGTTCGTATTTACGAGTTGGGAAGTTGTAATTGACATTATGGTTAAAATGTGTGTGTAATGGATATTATGGTTAAAAGTCAATCTGGTTGGAGGAAGATGACGATTTATATTTTCTATTCATGATTTTACAATACTATTGTATTTTGTACATTTAACTTAGTTTTATTGTAAATTGAAAATTAAAAATAAATTAATTAATTTCAACAAATTTATCGTCAGTATAGCCACTATATCCATTGCATCCAACATGTTTTCTTTCTCGGGGTTTCTGCAGACCTTAAAAGGTCTTAAATAGGAGCAAAAAGTTTTAAATTTATAAAGTCATGGCATTCCATGCACTGAAAAAAATGTATATCTTCCTCAGTATTTTTTTGTTTTGTTTTCCAATACAATTATCCAAACATCCTTAAATCAAGTTACATTTACTTGAGAGACAAATTGAACATATGAAGTCTTGTTTTCTGAGAAATGGAATGAGTTTGTTTAAAACAAGGACAAATGTCTGTCAGTGGGCCGTTGACTGTATTAACTTGTTTTCTCTTTGAATTAAGTTTGTATTTAAACCATAAACTCCCATTTTGATCAGGTTCTCATAAAACAAGACTTATTATCTCATGTCATATTTTTCTTCTCAAATGCATCTTGATTTTAAATCTTTGGACGTTTGCACTGGAAAACTAGACAAGAATACAGAGGAAGAGCATCACTTTTTTGCAGTGTGATCAGAAGGTACAGTAAAAATTATTTCTGTGTATTTGTAAAAAAAAAAAGAAGTAATTGGAGATATGTTGGAAGTTGTATTTTCAAACTGTGAAGTGTTTCTAATTCAAGACATTCACATTAAGAGACCATATTGACGTATTGTGATGTAGGGATAGTTCACCCAAAAATGAAAATTCTGTCATCATTTACTCAAGTTTTTCTAAACCTGAATGAGTTTCTTTATTCAGCTGAAGACAAAAGAAAATATTCACGTTGGTAACCAAACAGTTGGTGGTAGCCATTGACTTCCATGGTATGGGGGGGGAAAAAACTATGGGATTCAACTGTTTGGCTATTCTTTAAAATATCTTCTTATGTGTTTAACAGAAGAAAGAAAATCATACAGGTTTGGAACAACATAACGGTGACAAAATTTTCATTTTTGGGTATACTATCCCTTTAAATGTATTGTTATTTGGTCTTAGAAAGGTCATAAAAAGGCCTAAATTTACCTTCATAAAACCTGCAGAAACCCTGTTATGTAAACATGTGGTGTTTAGAACGTTCAGAGTTTCCCATTCATAATTACAAGCTTGTGGTGATGTTCATGTGCGTTCAACTCGTAAATGTGATCTTTCCAACATGACTTCAACACACCAAAACTACAAAAATACATCATCACTGCAGCTCTCCATTGATCATACTGAAAACTAGGGTCACTGCTAGATTGATCAGCCGTTCATTCATTAGCTAGACTATAAACTGGTGATCCAAAAGCCATTTTTGGCAGTAGAAACTCATTGTTTGCTCGTCTCTTTCTCTGAAGGGTGAAGGTGAGGTCGCGTGGGCCGGCCCGAGCGTATTGACCTTCCAGATAACGCCGATCGACTACCTGCTGGGCGTAGCGGACCTGACGGGCGAGTTGATGCGCATGTGCATAAGCAGCGTGGGCAACGGCGACATAGACACCCCCTTCCAGCTCAGCGGCTTCCTGCGGGAAATCCACGACGGCTTCTCCTACATCGGCAACACGGGACCCTACGAGGTGTCTAAGAAACTGCACACGCTGCGGCAGAGCCTGGGGAAGGTGGAGGACGCGTGTTACACCCTACGTGTGCGCGGATCCGAGATTCCCAAACACATGCTAGCCGACGTGTTCTCCAGCAGGGCGGCGACACATTTGGACCGGGATGACCCGATGGTGTGAGATACCGAGATGCGACGTGCGTCCTTTCATGTGCATGTTGGACTTTGCGAATAGACTGGGCATATTATTGTGAGAGTATTTTTAGTTTAAGGACTCATTTCTCTCTGTATTTGTTTCAGTGGTTGCATGTTGTTAACACGTCTAGTTCTTCAGTTTTCAGCAGTTGTATCTTGTTCCTTCTAATCTGCCTGAAAGTTATAAACATGTTTAACGTTATTTTAAAAATCAAACAGCGTCAGAACTGACAATAAAACTGTTTTTTGGTACAAACTTGGCTCCCTGGATACATCTCAACAGATCACATTAGGGTGACTATTTAGTAAGTGGTTAGTTATTTATTTCTCAAAAACCCCAATTGTTAATAGATTTTTTAC
>NW_015537961.1:393531-395322 GCF_001515605.1 Sinocyclocheilus anshuiensis
AAAAAAAAAAAAAAAAAAAAAAATATATATATATATATAATATATATTTTCCCCACCAAAATTCTAGTTGAAAGGATTTTTAAAAGATGGGAAGTGATATTGAGGACACAGAAAAATCAATAAATTAATTTTGAATTAAATGTGTAGTTACGTTTAAATTATATATTTCAAAAATAAGAAACATCTGGAATATTCAATGTAGTGCCAGTTTTATTCAATTAAACTTTTTTTTTATTATTATTGAAAAACCTCAAATTAATAAAATGATTTAGGTGATATTCTGATCTAAAAATCTTTTAAAAATAGTGGGCTTAATGTTACTTATTAAGTAACATTAAAACGTAATACGTAGTTGAATTTAAAGTTTGATTACAAGATTCACTTGCGAACACAAGGCTTCGATATATATCACAAATACAAAAACTAAAAGAAAAATTGTCATGACTGGACATGAATGAAAAAAAAATCACATTTTAAAAGTCATACATTTGTTTACATAGTTGATGACTGTAATATTCTCTCAGTCTTTACTGTATTCTCTCTAAGCACGGTTTCAACAGCTTTCCTATGAGAGCTCGAGATTTTGCGTGAAGTTGTACAATACTGACGCATAGTGGCTAATTCAAAGTAATTGCACAAGCAGGAGCGATCATGCAGGTCTTCAAATATTACAGTATGATTAGTAAATATAACAACTGTGTTCAGGTCTCAAGCCAGGATGGTGTTTTGAAGTAAATAAGCTGGAATATAGACATTATAAAACAAAGAAATTTTGTGACTACATAGTTCCATTGATTTATACTATGCCATTTGTGTTATTCCATTTAGTTGATGACTTTACTAATATTATAAAATGTGAAAACCAGTCATAATAAATAAAAACAAACTTTTAACTGGTAGTATTCTTTGACTTTTATGTGTCAGCAAAAGTCAAAGGTTAAAGTATTATATTTATACCTCATGATCATATTCACACCATGTGTTAGAGTAACCTGGAAAATGTCAGATATTCTTAAACATCACTTACATTGACAGCAAAAGAACTGGTTCAGTGGTTCACACTGGGCCCTAATGGGTCATGAGATCAGATGTTAATTTGATTTAGCTGCTTCAGTAAGAGACTTTGATTCTGACGCTCTGCGTGGTTTAGCTCAATTAAACCATTATGACACAAACACAGGCCTCGAATGAGACTTTCCACTGGCTATAGAGCACAACACAAAGAGCGGCTCTGTTCGTCCGCTCACTGCTGCTTCCTGGGCCTGAACAAGACAGAAAGACACAACAGGAACACATTCAAGCAGGGATTGCATTTGGCAAATGGATCAGATGTCTGTCAGTTCATACTTCATGATAACAGAATGAAAACCTCTCAGTTTAACATTCATGTAAATGATATAAAGAGTACAGGCAAAACCAGTTACAGAACAGCTTCAACCTAGACACCTGTTAAACACAACCTGAACTGCTCAAATCTGCTTTGAAGCTTAAAATATACTGATAACCAACATAATAACCCAGAGCACAGGGAATGTTGTCAGAACGTTCTGGCAACGTTCATCCAGTAACATTAATAGAACGTTCGTTCAAAGTTATCTGGCCTTTAGTAACGTTCTCAAAACATTAGCACATTTATTTGAACATTGCAGTCGGACCTTCATCTAAGATTCAGAAGGTTCAGAGAACATTCAAAAGTAACATTCCCATACTGTTCGCAAAATAATAAAATGGAACGTTCATATACACTCTAAAAAATGCTGGGTTAAATACAACCCAGTGCTGGGTAAAATA
>NW_015537961.1:395524-403012 GCF_001515605.1 Sinocyclocheilus anshuiensis
AGGGACAAACCCAGCAATTGGGTTGTTTTGACCCAGCGGTTGGGTTACTACCCAGAAGGCTGGGTTAAACATTTAACCCAACCGCTGGGTCAAAACAGCCCAATTGCTGGGTTTGTCCCTATTTTACCCAGCACTGGGTTGTATTTAACCCAGCATTTTTTAGAGTGTAACCATGAGAAATCGTTTTTTAAACATTTTTTTAAATGGACGTTTTGAACATTCAGGAATAATGTTTTAGCAAAACGTTCTTAGAACATTTTTTGTTAGCACAGGGACTTTATGGGAATGTCTTTTGACTTCTATTTTTACTATTGCATGAAAAAAAGAATATTTTATTACTTGATTGTATTGTTGAATATATAGCATAGATTTTTACATTTATTGTCGTGTTAAATCTAAAATAATTTTCCAATGTATGTTTTACGGTTACAGTTAACCAACAAGCAAAAATGTTTATGAATGTCAAAATATCAAGTGTCTGTATATGTGTGTCTCAAATGCTGCATACTTTTCTTGCTCAATGTCTTTGATCAGCTGGTGTTTAATTTGGTCATTTTTAGTGGATATATGAAGTCAGTTCTCCTCAAGTTCACACAGGTGTCCTAGCAAAGGAACCATTTCAGATGTCACTTTCAATTGCTAAATCAAACCTAACAAACTTCTGTTTTGTGAAATGCTTTGTTTTGCTTGTGCATCTTTCTTTCTTTACAACAAATGCCACTTGGTTGGGTATTTTGTCATGACTTTCAGACATTTTAAAGATCATAAGTGACATAAGCGTCCAAATGCCAAGCCCGTCCAGTATGAAGTTCGTGGGAGTTTTGCTCTCAATGCTCTGGTGTGAATCAGTGAATCAAAGGAGTCAAATTCCAGCAGCGGACGTCACAGAAACTCATTCACAACACGCCGCGTAACGGGACAAAGTGCGGCTGCAATCAGGCTCTCGTCTGTTTTCTGACAACCCTGTGCCGTGGCTTCATTTTTCCAGTGGACAATGGAAAAACAACAACAAAACGAAACAAAGAACTTTGAAATATTTGCTATGAATTAAACAGAGGAACACAAACGCGAGCTTTCTTCGGGTTTCCCGACATCGTTTCCCTCTCTCAGGAAACTCGCCATTTGCTTCCCAGAGTTGGATTTTTTGTGGATCTGTTTTATTCAAGCGTCGATTAAGATTACATATCTGACAACCCCGGACTTTAAGTGGATAGCGTAAACAAACAATTCATATTCTGAAGGAAAGTGAACGCGTTCGGTTCACGCGTAAAGGCGCACGCACCGCCCATCGGCGAATGACGCGCGCGGCGTTTTGAGTTTAACTGACCGCAACTAGTTCCGTGGATTTACTGGTTTTAACCCGTCATGATGTTCGCGGGAATGATCAGGGTGGAAAACAGCTCAAAAACACCCAAAACTGGCACCGACTCCACGTGTCACCGCTGCGCTGTGAGGGCAGGTAAGACAAAATAGCATGGTATTCCTTGATGTACCTTATCACTGCATGTAATTAGCTTGGCACTGTAGTAACACTAACAACGAATTATCAAGATACCATGGTATTACTGTATTTTATTAGACATGATATGCTGGAAGTACTATGGACAGTTGTACCATGGTATTATGGTAAAGTCGCTTGTGAATACCATGGTATTGCTTGATTTTGGTTGTCACTGCATGAAAATAGTTTGGTATACTGTAAAAAATGACTTTTAGAAGTTTTACAAGAAAATACTGTTTCAGTCTTTTTGCCTTAAAATAATGTGCTTCTTTGCAATTGTGTGAAATTTACTAGCAGAGTGAAGATGGTTTCAAAGCCTTTTATTTGGTATATATGTTAAAAAGTAATTTAATTTCATGTTTGTACCATAGAACCGTAATAAATTGAGACTAACAAAAAGGTCGGCCTACTAAAGGTACCATGATATTACTATGTTTTATTGGACATGATGGATGTACTATGTTTATGAGCAGTTGTACCATGGTATTCTTTACAATAGCATTAAGTAGCATGTGAATACCATGGTAAATATGGTAGTCATTCAGCACAATGGTGTATATCAATGTCCTATGATGATGTTACCTTGTTTTTGACCATGTTGTTGCTGTTTGACCATGGCAATTCATTAAGTACCATGGTAATATATGTACAGTATATCAAAATACCACGCTGTTACCATCTGATATCATCACTCTGCCACTACAGTACTTTTTACTGACTAATGGGATGTTTTCTGAACTTTAAGCCTCATGTTTTGATTTCTAATGTGCAATATGATCTTTGGGAACGCAGTCTTTTCCTTTATATTTTTCGCTACAATCTCTTCCCACATTAAAGCTCAGCAAACAGTGTCAGAATACATGAGGATGGAGCTTCTGGTGGTCTAGCGGTTGAATTATTTTTAGACATCCATCAGAAGGTTAGATAAGTTTTCACTGAGTTTAATGAACCTTTCCAGTCATAACAGCCCTTTGCATTCAGATTCAGATCTGGCTTTCAGACATAATATTGTTGGTGCCCACAGGCAGGCGGCTGTGGAGAAACGTGAAACTCATGTAAAACACACTCGATGTGGAGAGTAACTTGAGCAAACATTGAGATGTAGTCCAAAAATTCTGCCTTGTCACTCACAATATATGTGTAGTAAAATACTTACACGACAGCTTTGCGAGTGTTTATTAGCAGTTGGCATGCTGCTAATTGGCATGGCAGAGATTAGGGCCGACAGCCATCGTGATTAGAGTCAGTAGAAGCTACTTAGATGGATGCATCTGTGTTGTCAATCTGTCAAAGTCTCTGTTCTGTTTTTACATCCATAATTCAGGTATTCAGGCCAGTTTGAGCATCTCTATCTGTTTTTCAGTGTGGAACGGCATGTAGTGCATGGGAGAGTTTTAAAGAAAAGTTAATCCAGAAATGAAAATACTGTCATTATTTACTCACCCTCATGTCGTTACGAACTTGTATGTCTTTCTTTCTTGTGAAACACAAAATTAGATATGTATCAGAAGTTCAAACTGCTCTTTTCCATATTATGAAAGCAAAAAAGGTCTGATTCTTGCTGAAAATGCCGTTAGACATAATTCCTGTCAAACATACAGGTTTGGAACATTGATGACAGAATTGTCCTTTTTGGGAGAACTATCCCTGTAACTGTGTTATTTTGATTCAGTTTCTGTTACAGTTTCATTGTTCGTGTTCTCTTTTGTCATCAGATTTGTTGATGTTCAAAGCTGTTTATGTTCAAATTGTTTGCTCAGTTCACGTGGTTTATTGTGTGTGTGTGTGTGTGTGTGTGTGTGTGAGATTTTCAGCTGGTTTGTGTCTCCTTTGTGAGCGAACAGGAAGTGCGCCGAGACTTTTGCCAGAACTTCAGCAGAAGTGCAGCTGCTAAATTTAAACGCAGTACGGAGGTTTTCTTTTGTTTGTCAAATTCCCCTGTGCACGAGTCCCTAACTTAACAAATTAGACCAGAAAATGATCCTGTTCTTTGAGAAGCTGTATTAATATTAAATATGTGTTCTGAGTTTGTCACACCACAGAAAAATGTGTTATTAACCACCCAGCCAAATTTCAATGATTAAAAAAATTTTTACTAAAAAAGTAAATAAACTAAGTTATCAAAATCTTAATAAGCAGTATTCTCTGCTCTCAAATGCTGGGGGCGTGTCCACTGTCAGCTCTGAAACCCCGCTCACTCGTGGGAAAGCACTGGCACGCTGTCTTTCTTTTGGTTGGAAGGGACTTTTTTGTGAACCGATAATAGTTGAAATTACTTGACTAATGAGCCAAACATACTGATGCATATAAACAAAAGAATCACGTTAGAGGGTTGCAAAATTTAGTAGAGTTACTGTGGACTGCCTACTATAATTATAACATAAGCACACAAGACAATTTACACTTATTGGTGGGCGCGTACTGCCAACAATGGCACCAGATGTCGGCGGGACGGGAGGATGAAGGCCAGGACGGGAGACAGTCAGTTCGGCCCCATTCACCAGTAACAGTGGATTATCAGTGAATCCCAGTTGTCTCCGATGAAAGTTTGTAAAACTATCCGGTGTGAAATGCAGAGGTGGGTGTTCGTGGTGATCCTCAGCTCTCCATCAAGGTGGCTCTTCACAAGGTGGCTCTTAATCCACCTCTTCTTTATATCATCGTTTTTAGGAAATCTAAATAAGGAGACCGAGCTGTTTTGTAAAGTATCGCAACCAAGTAATATGCATTTACATGATGAAGGCATAGCTAGCTAGCAAAGTGTAGGCTGTAGTAACTAACGGTAATGACAGTAACTCGCGATTGAGCGGGTGAACTGATGCTAATGGTCAGTGGCTCCAGTGCGTCATCGAGACATGATTTCAGGTCCAACCAAAAATTATGAAAAATTGTGGTCTAACTCTACAATTCAGTACACAGTCTTTGTAACGTGTTTTCAGCAGTACATTTCTAACATTTATAATGTTTAGAAACAATTCTCTGAGTTGCCTTTACACAGACTTTACGTTTTTAATTTGGTATAATTTGTTGTTAAAAAAACACAAATAACACATTTAATGCATCAATCTCTGTCTATCTGTCTGTCTGTCTGTCTGTCTGTCTATCGTAAGATCCGACAGCATTTGTGCAGTGGTGTGAATCAGTAGCTGTTTCCATCAGCCTGTTTTTATGTGCATTTTCAAGTATCGCATCAGAAAGGAGGGATGGAAATACCAAATTTCGGGGTAAAAAACCCCCCTTAATTTCCAAAATAGTTTTTACACTCGCTTGAGATTAGGCATGGGCCGGTATGAGATTCTGACGGTATGATAACCTTAGATTAAAAAAATATCACGGTTTCACGGTATTGCGATTACAGCTCTAAAATATGTTATTTTTAAATGTCTGGGTAAAAAACACATTTTTTTTCCACTGAACACATATGGTTTGGAGCGGTGAGGTACGAGGATGTGTGCGCATACACACGTAAGGAAAGAGAGAGCGTGAGTGTCACACACACACACACACACACGGTCTCTCCGTACAACAGTTTGTTTTTTAAATGTCGTGATTTTGAACAGATGTAAACAATGACAGGAGGCTTAAAAGTATAGACGTGATACCAGCTAAATTTAATTATTGTACTAAATCGCAGAAAAGTAGGCTACAGTACATACTTACAGACTTCGTCTTTTTCGACGGGGGAAAAAGTTCCAGGGATTAATCTCCTTCGGCCATCTTACACACAGGTGACTCTGACCACTCGCACCAACCGGAGGGGTTGAGGGGTCGTGTGACTCACTACGCTCTTCGCTGCACACAACTGAGGGAGTCCTGCACTTTCCATCTTTGACGACACGTAAAAAAACTGCGCATACCGCAGGAACGGTATAACGGAAAATTTGAGTGGTTTTGAAACCGTGACTTTTCCAAACCGCGGTATACCCTGAAACCGGTTATCGTCCCATGCCTACTTGAGATGGTTTTTGACTTGTGCAAAAAAGAGTTAATGTGAATAATGGGAGATAGAAACGCATTTTGCGAATAAATTCCTCCATGCGCCTCAAAAAAGTCATGTGACTTTGTGCTATGGGACGGCATAACCTGACTAACCAGCGGGCCGATCTCGTTGCACAGCATCTGAAATGTTGTTATGGTCGTTCTTAAATGCCTGAGCAAAGTCTGTCATCAAATTATTTCTCTATAATTGCCTCCCAGAACTGTCACAGCATCCACCTCTGAAAGCAATGACCGCATTTATTTTGTTTCGTCTTCTATAATATAATTTATTATAATTGAAAATGATTATATTCAGTGGCTTCTCCTACTTTTCTTAGTGATATTTAGTGCCAGTTTATCAGGAAGTGACGATTTTGTTCTCTTTGACTCGTTGGAATTTAAATGGTGCTTTATTTGCGAATGTTTTATGCGATTTTCCAATTGTGTGCATAAGTTAAATTCACAACTTTGGATGGAAACATAGCTAGAGTTATTTTTGTATTGTAGTTTTAATCACTATTTTGAATTCTCTATTATTTTTATATTTTATTATTTTATAATTTCAGTTTAATTTTTAGGAATTTTGTTACATGCTTTGTTGATTTTTATTAGTTTTTGTCTTTAACATTTTTTTTCTAAATAGTTCTATTTTATTTAAGTTTTAGTTTTATTTAGAACTTCAACTTTCAGCTATTTCAGTTAGTTTCCAATGCAACATTTCTAATTTTCATTTAGTTTAAGTTTTTAATCTAATATTTTATTTTATTTCAGCTTTATTAGTTAACACAGATGTTTTCGTTAACTGTAAAAACACAGCTGTGAACATGGTGTTTTGGTTGTCGTGGGCACACAGAGAGCTGAGCTTGGTCTCACTGTTGTCTTGACTGTCTGCTGTGTTAAAAAGGAGAGAGGAAAAGACTTGCAGAAAATGACCGTCAAACTCTCACTTCCTCAAACGCTGCCGTCACTGGACGAGTCACACTATACATGCATGTGTAAGTGTGGTGAATCAGCTCAAATGGTGAAGTGTTTCTGAAACGGATTGGCATTTTCTCCTCAAACATTCCCTTTTCCTCTTCATGATCTCCTTGGCGTACTGTCGTGTGTGTGAAGCACTCGTGAGTGAAGCAGAAGTGTGTTTGGAGAGGGCCTCTCTAATCGACTAAGGTAAACACACATGTTTCTCTCAGGGCCGTCAGCTCACTGAAGAATGATGGCTTTTCAGTGCATGTCAATATTGATTGAAGCTTGTGTTGTGTTTCTGTTAGTGCTTAAACCGTTTATCAGTAATTAGTGGTGTTTGCTAAGTCAAACATCTATTTCTCTTGCACATACTTGGTGTTTTCATGTACTTTGAGGATGTGATCAAACCTCTTTGTGCTCCAGAATTAAATGATTTCTCAAATCATGCGTGTTGTTGAGAAAAGCACCATTTTCACCTGCTGGACCATAAAACGGGTGAAAAAGTCGCATAGATGCACATTGAAGGAGGTGGAACCTTCATTTTGCAACACTGACACAGTTTTCAAAATTGAACTGAATTGAGCTGAATAATGGCACTATCGCCTTCTGTAAAGCTGCTTTACAGCTGAATTGTTTCACAACTGATGAATTTTACAACATTAACATTGTTATTTTCCTGTTCACTAATGTGAAGCTGCTTTGAAACGATCTGTATTGTATACATTTGCCATAAGGTGGATTCATTTCACTTGAGACTGTAAGAAACCACCTAGCAACGCCCTAGCAACCATCCAGAACATTCTAGCAACCCATGCATAATGCTTTTTGATGTTTTGCATTTTTTCGTTTTACAACATTAAAGGGGTCATATGATGCTGCTAAAAAGAACATTATTTTGTGTATTTGGTGTAATGAAATGTGTTTATGTGGTTTAAGGTTCAAAAAACACATTATTTTCCACATACTGTACATTATTGTTTCTTCTCTATGCCCCGCCTTTCTGAAACGCGTCGATTTTTACAAAGCTCATCGTTCTGAAAAGCGAG
>NW_015537961.1:403342-407326 GCF_001515605.1 Sinocyclocheilus anshuiensis
AGTGCAAATAGTTTTAATAAAGCTCAAATAGTCTTCAGATTATACATCTGTTAGGCTACATTTACACTAGTGCGTGTTCATTTCAAAATGCATAGCTCAGACAGAATCATGATTTCTATTTATTTTCCACTGATTTACTGATGAGCATTAGCAGCTTCCAGCGCTGTCTGCTTATGTTCTCTCTTCCATGATCGCTGCTCTGACTCAGAGGTTATAACATATTTAATTTCAGCAACATTACATGGCCAAAACACACATTAGACGGCAATCGGAAGTTATTACAAACACTTGATGGTGGTTTAAAATGAGTTTTGAGTAAAAGCGGAATATAAATCTTATTTATTGTCTTATGTAGCATGATGCTACAGTTTGCATGAATGCTCACGTAACACGCGCTTTCGGTCGTGAAACGTTAGTATGAACGGACATCTGCATATGATCGGAGCTCCATGCAGCTCCCGCGTTACTCTCCATTGGAAATGAATGACTGAATAACCGGTCTGTCGCTTGTTGGAGATAGTGGAAAGGCGGCTTGAAACGCAGTGGAAACGCCAGTTTGACGAGGATCGTTTTCATTTTAGAACATAAACGCACCAGTGTAAATGTAGCCTTACATCTAAGGGGGCTGGGACGCATTCGCACTACAGCCTCACGTGTGCGCCACATCTCTGAGTGTAACCGGTGTAAACTAGTAGGCGTGTTCGACTTGACGCGGACTGACTGTGCAGACCGATCGGTGTATTACAGTACCACGAGAGCTAAAGAGAGCAGACTGCTCCGTACACTTTCGAATCGCTCTCGCGGATGTCAAACACTGTCTGCGCCGCACCTCTTCTAGTCGAACACACTGGCTAGTGCTGCAGGCTTATTGGCTCACTGACGCTGATGAGATTAACCCCTTAGGTATCGAAATTTGGTACCGAACGATGAAACGTTTTTCGATACTCGATGGTATCGAGGCATTTCAGTCAGTGCCTAAAAAGTATCGAACTCGATACCCAGCCCTACTGTTATTTTCCTCTTTATTAATGTGAAGCCGGTCGGTGCCTAAAAAGTATCGAACTCGATACCCAGCCCTACTGTTATTTTCCTCTTTATTAATGTGAAGCTGCTTTGAAACGATCTGTATTGTATAAAACGCTACAGAAATAAATGCAACTTGACTGGAATTGACCAGAATGTGGATTCTTTTCACTTCAGACTGAAAGAAACCACCTAACAACCGCCTAGCAACACCCTAGCAACCATTTAGCACACATTACATTTACATTTACATTTACATTTAGTCATTTAGCAGACGCTTTTATCCAAAGCAACCACATACTTGAGCCTTTTGACTTTTGGGCTCCACTCAGACATTCTAGTTCTTTTGCATAGACACTTTTAAATAAACAAACCTGTATACTTCTCATTTTTTTAAAGAGGGTTTCATCTCTTCTTTTAGGGAATTGTGACAAGCTTGTGTTTTTACAGAGACTTGTGAGTGTTTCCTTCCCCTTTGAGACCTTTAGTCTGCTCAATGGTGTGGTATCTGTTACTAGTCGTCTGTTGAAGGTTGAGTGATCTAAAGCTGAGCTAGACTGTGTCTGTGACAGATGGTGGATGATGGTGCGTCTCAGTTGTGGTGTAATAGGAGTGCAGTTCACAGTGATGGACTCGTGTTTGTATGGTCATGCAAAGATGATCTGCACTGTATGTTTGCATTCATGCTGCTGTTTTCTGTGTATTCTTCAAAATATCAGAAGGAAAAAAACAACAACAACAAAAGTTGTGTTTTGTGTACGTCATAGTGAGTAACAGTAATTTTAGGTGAAGTACAGGGCTTTCCAAACTGGGGAACTGCAAGGGGTTTGAGTTGATGAAAAGCTAATGATTAATTTAATCATATAGATAAAAGTGACTCGAAATGTGAACTTGAAATCATAAAAAAAAAATATTGTATAAATTGTTATAGAATGAATAATTAGTTTAATCATATAAATAAAAGTGACTCGAAATATGAACTTGAAATCATAAAAATAATATATTGTATAAATTGTTATATAATTAATAATTAGTTTAAACATATAAATAAAAGTGACTTGAAATGTGACTTAAGGTGGCTGAAAAGCTAATAACTGATTTAAAAAAATATAAACAAAGTTTATTCTATAAAGTGCTATATAAGTAAAAGTGACTTGTAATGTGACTTAAAGATGGTGGATGAAAACCTAATAATTACTTAAATCATAAAATATAAACAATCTGTATTGTATAAAGTGTTAAAGAAATAAAAGTGACTTGAAATGTGACTTAAAGCAAGTGGATGGAAAGCTAAGAATGAATTAAATCACAAAAATGTAAACAATCTTTATTGTATAAAGTGCGATATTAATAAATAAATAAATTAAATTAATTACATCATAAAAATATAAACATCTGTAGTGTACTGTATAATGCATGATATAATTAAATGAATGAATTAAATCATACAAATAAAATAAATAAATAAATATTTTTAAAACAAAAACAATCAAAACACTAACTAAAAACTTATAAAAACAAACACTAAAAAACTAGGTTTTAAAAGGCAATTCATTAAGTAATATTATCGATTTAACTGCACTAATGCTATGGGATGAGAACAAATTTTTTAACTGAGCTGAGCTGAATAATGACACTGTGTTCTGTAGAGCTGCTTTATAGTTGACAGTGAATTTGTTTCTTATTGAGTTTTGAAACATTAACACTGATATTTTCCTTTTCAGTAATGTGAAGCTGCTTTGAAACAATCTGTATTGTACTGTATAAATAACTTGACTTGAAATGTGACTTAAATATAAAATGTGACAAAATAAAACTAACTAAAACTTACTAAAACCATACACACTTAATAGGGTTTAAAAGACAATTCATATTTAGTAGTATCTATTTAACTGCACTGACATGATCGGATGAGAACAAAATTTAAACTGAACTGAGCTGAATAATGTCACTAACTTTGCAACATCTACACTGTTACTGAACTGAATTCAATCAAAATTGAACTGAACTGAATTGAAACAACTATCTGAAGCAATCCGTATTGTGCTGTATAAATACAAGTGACTTTAAATATTAAAAAGTCAACATCAGAGAACTATGAGCATGCAAATGTGTTGTTAAATTAAATTATTGAAATATTAACATCAAATCTCAGGTGGGACTTAAAGTAAATATTTGGTAACACTTTATTTTAAGGTCCATTTCTTACTATTGACTATTAGCATGCATATTGGCATATTGGCTGTTTATTAGTACTTATTAGGCACATATTAGGGCTGGGCGATATAGCAAAAAAATGTATGAATGATATAATGTTTCATATCATTCGTATCGATAATTATTGACATTTTTTATAACATATTTTAAAACAAAGAGCAATATAATTTTTTTTTTTAATTTAACCACTGTATTTTTTAATTAACCCAATTTATTGAGACAAACAACAAATATTTTTTGTTTTAACAGTCAAACACAAAATAAAAATTAAATATCTAATTTCTAATGTTTTATATGCAGATTAAATAGGTCTTAAGGAAACTTTTGGCTTGTCTCCCGAGGCCACAGGAGGGCGCAATGAGCAAAATAATGCAGCGCATTTAAATTGTCAACGCAAGGAAGTAACTCTATAAAAAACGTGCATTACGTCTAAATTAACTCATAAAAAATCAAATACAATTTCGTAATTTGCATAAACAATTATGAACAAAACGGCATCATGTATTTATGCATTGCTTAATACAAAGAGCCGAAGCGCCGATCACACAGACTGCATTTAAAAACATATGAGACGCAGTGAAAAGGAATAAACCTCCACAAATTCGTGACGTGTTTTCTAAACGTTTTAACATTGCATGGCTTTCTATACATCTCTTGTGTGAGACGCGAGTGCAGCAGTCACATTTGTCCGTCTAAAAAAATGCGCCGAATATGCATTCTGTGTGAATGGCTTGGTTTCGGTTT
>NW_015537961.1:407769-416626 GCF_001515605.1 Sinocyclocheilus anshuiensis
ACTGCATTTAAAAACATATGAGACGCAGTGAAAAGGAATAAACCTCCACAAATTCGTGACGTGTTTTCTAAACGTTTTAACATTGCATGGCTTTCTATACATCTCTTGTGTGAGACGCGAGTGCAGCAGTCATATTTGTCCGTCTAAAAAATGCGCTGAATATGCGTTCTGCGTGAATGGCTTGGTTTCGATTTGAACCTAATCAAGATCTTCTACGCATTGAGCTTCTATATTTCTCTGATATGTTGAATGCATAACACAGCAGCGGCGCATCTCGCGGGCTAGACTAACAACACATTAAACATCTCGCGCGCCCCTGACGCACACCTAACATTCAAATGCAAATGTTTATTTTAAATTCGACTAATTCATTTTTTTATTCACAATCTCCTCATCACAGGCAGGCACAGCACATGTTCGTGTTTGTGTGTGCTGTCTGCGTCACTCATAGCACGTGCCTATATCGTGCGCTATATCGAACATTTTTTCTATCGTTATCGAAGAAGGTGTAACGTCGATAAATATCGATACCGTTTTATCGCCCAGGCCTAGCACATATTAATGATTATTCTGCATGACCATATTCTAGACCCCTTAACCCGACCCAATACCTAAACTTAACAACTACCTTACTAACTATTAATAAACAGCAAACTAGGAGTTTATTGAAGGGAAACTCTTAGTTAATAGTGAATATGTGTTGCCTAATCTATAGTGTTACCAAATATTTGATGTGAAAAGGGTCTGGTAGCAAAGGTTTGTGAATCCCTGCTCTACTCGACTGTTCAATAACGTCCTTTTGTTCAAGTCTTCCAGAGGATGTGTCTCTCGCTCAAGCAGCTCTTCCTCTCTCTAGAAAACATTCTTCAGCAGTGACTTCATCTGCTCTTCATTAGCTCCGTGTAAATTATGGTGAAAGATCGCAATGCCAGAAAATACAAAGAGATTCGTTGGCATAATTTTTCTTTTTTTGAAAGAAAAGTATATGCACACCATTTCAGACTATAGAAGTCAGTGATATAAACTTCTATTTTAAACATTTCCCTCATTTTTGGAGGGCAGGTTTTGGCTTAGTGATGGTCTGGTAGTCTGTTCTCTCGGGGCTCACTGGCGTGTGAATGGACTCTCTGTTATTTCTCATGTGAGTTAGTTTGTGTGTTTATGTTCGAAAGATCTGCGAGAGAGACATTGAACTGCAGCTGTTCTCGCTCTGCATTCGCTGCAGTGAGGGATTGTGGGAAACGTCTTTAAAGAGCCAATCACAGCTGCAGAAAAAGAGTTCATTCGAGAGTTTTTCTACTGATCCCTCCCTTTCACCCTCAGAACAACAGACCGATGTGTTTTGTTGAGTATATGTCGAGGTTTTGGTTTCAGACTTGTTTTGTCTCTGGTGTTTTGAGTTCATAATTTTATGATGGCTTGTCGTTTATGCATTCATTTCGGCTCATCTTACAGTCAGTTTTACTTGCGCAGAGGAAACGTTTTATTGCTCAGATGTTGCTTTCATAGTTTAGAGGGATGATGGATCTCATCTCATAAAGTATCAAATTAGTTCAATGTGTTTAATTTACTATAAAACAACTCTTTATGGTTCCTGCAAACAATATTTATCTCAATTTATTTAATATATGTGTTTATTTAATTTTAATTAATTTAATATTTATATCTAATATGAATTTTAAAGTGAAGCATTTGTCATTTTCATTTAATTTAACTTGACGTACTAAAATAACAAACTAATACTAAAATAAAAATGTGTAAAAGCTGTATAGGCATATAAAAAAACAAAAACTAATACAAATGACAAAAACAACAATTACCTCTAACTAAAATTAAAATGGAATATCAAAAATATAAATGAAAATAAAAAACGAATTAAAACTATGAATAAAAATTATAGTAGTATCTCAATTACACTAAAATGATACTGGTTCATATTGATTATATATAGATATATATGACCATATATATAGATTTTTGACTATAAACAATTCTAAAGAATTGTTCGAGACGTTGATATCTCTTGTGAAACTCTAGAGGAGACACACAGCAAAATATCTCAGTTAGCTCATTAAAATGCATTAAATGTATTATAATGCAAGTATTATATCTGCAAGTAGTAAATGTATTATAAATACAGTATTACTAAATATTAATAATGAAATGTTATTTTCAGAAACCCTAAAGAGTGCTTTTGTCAAATTAAACAATCCATTTCAAATATTAAAACATTGAGAAAAAAAAAAGAAGTGTAAAATGTACAAAAGCTGCATTTTTAATTTGTAAAAATAGTTTTAAGTGCAAAATGTACAAAAATGTAAATTTTCAAATGTAAAAAATTGTTTTAAGTGCAAAATGTACAAAAATGTAAATTTTTAAATGTAAAAAATTGTTTTAAGTGTAAAAATGTACAGAAAATATGCAATATTTAATGATGACTGTGTTATTAAAATGTCCATAATTTTCATATTTAAATTGTATCTTTACACTGTTATGAAACTCTTATATTTGTTTTTACTGTGCATTTCCCAAAGTGCCCATCAGTTTTAATTTCTCAACAGCTGTATTGCATCTGACACACCGATCACAGGGAGATTTCATTGCTGAAACACATGACGACAGCTGTCATGGCTAGGGATATGCCGGTATCAAATTTTCATGTTGCGATTAATTGCTAATGCTTTTATCACGGTATACGGTATTATCACGATATTGAATCCGCCATGTGCTTCTTGTCCGCGCTTATTTGCATCAGAGTGAGCACGCGTCTTTCTCACAGCATACAGCGGTGTTGTGCATTTTGACCAGTTGATGGGAAAAGTATTCTTAAAATGCATTCAAAATTCTGAATAATTTGTAATATATAATTATTCACGGTATTTAGAAGAGCCCACGATAACAATATTGTGCATATTCATTACCGTGATATATCGCATTACAGAATACCGGCACAAGTCTAGTCATGGCTCATTATTTGTTTACAAAAATGCCATTGTGAGAGTTTGCATATCCAGTTATAAAGCACCTTTTCAAGGTTCATCATCAAGACTAAGACGTTTAATCAGTAATCTGTTCTCAACAGGTGGTGCGAGTCCGACCACTGCAGCGGGAAGCCATCGCAGACGGCCGGGATACATGCGCTCAGAGCTGCTTAACCGGTCATGTGACTCTGAACGAGACCGTTCCAAAACTCCCGTTTCTGGCTCGCCTACTAATGAGAACACTCGAAAGAGCGCTTCGAAATTACCCAGCAGCCCCAGCGAGCAATGGCTTAAGGATGTTTTCGAGAGAGACGACAGCCAGGATTCTTCCAAAACGCACTGTTTGCGTGACCGTGTTGCCGAGGAAAATTCCTCAATGCCATCGCGCAACGTTTTTAATTCGAGCTTCAGTTTCATTCAGCAGTCGCTAGAAACTAGCGATCTATTAGATGCGAGCACAAACAAATCTGTGTGTAAACAGTCTGAATGGGACCGACTGAAGTGTGAAACGTCTGAAACGTCAAATTCGGGTGCTTTAAAACCTCACACTGCTTTAGTAAATCACTTGAGCCAATCAGAGATCAGCACTGTTCCAACTAGCCAATCAGAACATGAGGTTTTCTCATTAAGCAATTCGCCTTGCTCGATTGGTCAGTCGGTGCAACAGAAAGGGCTGTTATTGGACCGAGAGCTGTGGCTAGTGGATCTAGACGTACTCTGGCAACGGGACAGACAGATTTCGTCCTCCATGGCGTCTTATGCGAAAGAAAGCGTCCAGGACTCAGACTCTGGCTCTCTGGACACTGAAGTCACGTCCTCGCTCTCGATTGACTCGTCAGACTCGACCTTGGCCTCATCGGTCACGTCTGGCTACGACAGTGCAACCCCGTCCTCAGATCAGAGTCGGGATGGCCTGATAAAGAAGTACGAGGATGTTCTGCAAGACTGTCTTCAGAGCAATCGCACAAACACCAAGGTCAGTACGACACAACAATGTTTAATACTTTCATACTTGTTTATTAAGTTTTTTTAACATTCTTAAATCAAGAGAAATTTACTTGTGAAGTAAAAAGACTTTAGATATTAAATGAAGTTAATTAAATTAAGTCTGATCTGCCACTGGGGTAAGAAAAATAAACTTAATTTAAAGGGAAAACAATATAATTTATTTAAATTTATTTTTAACGACTTGATGCCTAAAGGTGTGCTTTTACTTAAACCCTGTTTAAGTAACTAACATAGTCAATATAGTAAAAAAAAATCAATTTTTTTTAAATGGAAAGATTTTTATCAAACCAAAATAAAAAAAAAAACAATTTGCATGTGTTTTTGTTTAGTATCATATTTGATACATCAGGCTTTAATGGCTCATATAGTCTGATATAGTGAGAATATGAAGGAAAAAAACAGCTCACTTTTATTCAGAGGTCCAAACTGAGCAAAAATATGAAATTTGGTGCAGATGCTTATATTTATGTTAAAAATTCTGATAGCTTGTAATGTAAATCAATGAGATCTTTCTAACAGTACAGCAGATACTGACATAAAATGATATAAATATCAGTCGTCACTCTATATCTCCAATAATATGTCTTAGATTTAAATGATCGAAACATATAATGCAATCCAATGATGATTGAGAGATGAACAAATAAACGCTCCTCAAGATCCTGATGATCAGATTTGAGACTCGCTGATTTTTATAAAATAATTCATGGATAATCAAGTAAAGTGAAGCTGCTTCAGTCCAGTAAGTGTTCATCTGGAAATATTACTAACAATATCAAAGTTATTCTTACATTTACTTCCTAAAAATCAGTAAAGATTTGACAGCAAAAAGACACGTGAAGCGCGAGCTGAAGGTGGACGTTATACAATTATACTGAAATACTTGCTAAAAAAGTCTAAACTATCAATCAGACGACAGAAGGCATGCAGTAGATTGTGTGCGACAGGTTTTTCTGCAACGTTTTGATCATGTTGATCATTGAGGCCTTAGAAATCTGCATAACAAATGTGAGCCTGGAGCACAAAAGCAGTCTTAAGTCGCTGGGGAATATTTGTAGCAATAGCTAAAAATACATTGTATTGCTCAAAATTATTGATTTTTCTTTTATGCCAAAAATCATTAGGATATTAAGTAAAGATCATGTTCCATGAAGATATTTAGTAAATTTCCTACCGTAAATATATCAAAACTTAATTTTTGATTAGTAATATGCATTGCTAAGAACTTAATTTGGACAACTTTAAAGATGATTTTCTCAATATTTAGATTTTTTTGCACCCTCAGATTCCAGATTTTCAAATAGTTGTATCTCGACCAAATATTGTCCTATTATCCTAACAAACCATACATCAATGGAAAGCTTATTTATTCAGCTTTCATATGATGTATAAATCTCAATTTCAAAAAATTTAAAATTATGACTGGTTTTGTGGTCCAGGATCACATATATGATACAGTAGGCTTTATAAGGTCGATTTTCACTTGAAGTAATGTTTTTCACTCACAATCTTTGACATTTTTCTAATGTTTCACAATGTTTTACCCTCTTTAGATCAAGTCCATAATGATGAAGCTTCAGAGATTACAGCACAAAGCGGTTCTGGATGACGACTATGACACAGGTCAGTCATTTTGCATGCTCAGTGTTGGTTTGATCATTATTTGATGAAGCATGATGGTTTCTCTAGCTAATAGGATGTGCATATTAAGTGTAAATACTAAAACAGAATTGATTTCTTATTCTAAAATATAATTAACGCACTAAAAAAAAATGCTTCTCATAAAGAATGATCTGTGAATATCAGCCCAGTTTTATGTCCAAATATGTCCATAGACTGATGACAGAACACAAAGACGGTTTCATCACATTCATGTGGTGCAAACACGCCCAAACACTCCCAACTGATTGTCTGTACTCAGCGATAGTGACCTTAAACCCAGCCAAAAACATGAACTTGTGATTGCTGACTTCATAGCATCAATATTCCCTTTCTACATCCCACGTGTTTGTTTGGCAGTAACACTCAATCCACCTCGTTTGACTCAGTGATGTTGAACATGTCTGTTCATACAGTTCCTGCATGTTTTCAGCTATTATATCTGGAAAGGTTATCAGTCTAATTATCTTATTACAGTGGTTTATTGTATGCATACTGTGCACTGAATTTATTCTGAGTAGGACCCCATTTGAAATGTGTATCTTTGCATTAGGATTATTATAGTTATCTAAAACCAAAACCATAAAAAAAAAAATGTGTTACTTGAAATAGAAAAAACATTAGCTGAAATAAAATAAAATGTAAAAAATTAAACTACTTCTCATTTCTCAAAATACTAAAATAACTTTAAATAAAACTAATAAATAGTATATAGACATATATAAAAAAAACTAATACAAATGATAAAAACACACAACAAAATTACTAAAAAATGTAACTAAAATTAAAGAGAAAACAGAAAATATAAAAATAATAAAACCCAAAATATATCAAAATGTTTTCTATAAAACACAAAATGTCAAAAATATAAAAACTTTTATATTATATAATAAAATAACATTGCATGTGTGTTAATAGTATGCTTACTGATGCTTTTTCTGACTGAGCTCCCATATGAAATGTATATCTTTGCATCAGGATTATTTTTTGTTATCTAAAACTAAAAACATGAATAAAAAATGTGTTCCTTGAAATAAAATAAACGTCTGAAATAATATAATATATAAAAATGGAAATGTATTATTATTATTATTTTCAGATTTTCAGTTCCTACGGCAATATTTCTAACTAACTAACTAACTAACTAACTAAATAAATAATAAATGAATAAACTTGAATAAATAAAAATGAATAAACATTATTTAGACTATTTTAAAACAAAAAAAAATACAAATGACCAAAAAAACAACAAAATTACTAAAAACTTTAAAACTTGAAAGTGAAAACAGAAAATATCAAAATAATAAAACAGAAAATATCAAAATAATAAAACAGAAAATATCAAAATATTAGCAAATATTATTTTATTGATAAATAAGACAGAAAATATTAACAAAGACTTTTGTAGTATATATTTAAATTACTTTGCCTGTGTGTCACATGCATCAAACAGTATTAGTGTAACTTTGAGATGGCTCTGAGATTCAGTGTTGAACAGCGCCATCTGCTGGTCATGAGCACAGTTATCATACAGGACCAGTGTGCTGTGTGTGGTGGATTTATTTTACTGTGTAATTCCTTCATCCTTTGCTTCATTACTCGCACTGAGCTGCTGTACTCAAAAGCTTCCCGCTGTATCTTCAGTGTGTGTCTGGAGAAACGCCTTAAACGTCTCTATCAGATCAGATGATTGACCTATATTTGTCAGCTGGAAGTCTTTTTTCACCCTTGTGAGCGTGAGGAACCTTGTGACTTATAACTGGACATTCCCCAGACCCTGATCTGTGTGTGTGTGTGTGTGTGTGTGTGTGTGTTGTTTGTTTTGTTTTATATTGTCTGTCTTACACTCACAAACACACACTCAGACGTTTCCTGCACTGTTTTAGTTGCAGATTAGAGTGTAAGTGCTTCAAAGGGGCTCGTTTTTGTGGAAGAATGGGTTTTAAATAATGATAGATCAATATATCTTGATTTAAATGTGTCTGTTTTCGAGATTAAATAAGAGAATATGAACTTTCAACATGTTAACTGTATTACAGTTTTTCTCAATTGCTTTGGCTCAATTCTCGAATTTTTTATTTTTTTCCTGAAACAATAAGTTCAGATCTCTGAACAATTAGTTTCTTGTTCACATCAGATTGGAATTTCTTATTGATCTTAGCAAATTGCAAATGCTTTGGCACATGTGTGCAAACAGTAAGTACAATTGTCTGCAGTTTGCACAACAACTAATTGCATATGGCTTGTTGATCAAAACTGATGAGCCGATTCTCACTTAAACTGTCAAACTCTTCACAACTTCTCAATCATTTTTCATCGTGTAAGCCATCACATTCAAAACGATCCATTCAATTATGAAAAATTGGTATACACGCATGTATATTCCATAAATATCTGACATTGACATTGTTTGTAATGTCTGCTAAATTGGCAAATGACCTCTAATGGCAATACAATTTGAATCAACCATTCAACCATTTAACCAATCAAGTTTGGGAGCATATATATGTAGATTGCCCACAGTACAATCACTAAGAATGGAGGACTTCCACAACCCTGAACTGCAGCAACATGCTCGTGGAAGAGCAATTGGAAGACGTGTAAGAATACGTGGTGGTGGTGTTAGAGGAAGACATAATAGAGGAAGAGGTGGAAATAGAAGAGTCAGAGTCTCTGATGAAATCAGAGCCACACTTGTGGATCATGTCATAAATCGTGGTTTTACAATGGAAGAGGCTGGTCGAAGAGTACAGCCTAATGTAAACAGGTCCACAGTGTCATCAATTGTGCAAACCTTTCGTAGGGAAAACAGGTAAATATGTATTTATTTATTTTTGTTTTACAGTATGTAAAGCATTTTTATAAACAACAATATTGTAAACGTAAATGCAAGTCTATTTGTACATTCTACAGAACCGCACAACAACCTCGCGCTGGTGGCAGAGCAGCAGTATTTAACCATCAGCAAGAACAAGAAATCTGCAACATGGTCATAGCCAACAATTCCATCAGGCTAAAAGAGATCCAAAGTGCAATCATAAATGACAATGTCTTCGCAAATATAAATTCTGTCAGCATTTCCACAATAGACAGAGTTTTGAAAAGACATCAAATGACTATGAAACAACTCTACAAGGTGCCATTTGAGAGGAATAGTGAAAGAGTGAAGGAGCTGCGGTACCAGTATGTCCAGGTAAACTATTGGTGTG
>NW_015537961.1:421121-427372 GCF_001515605.1 Sinocyclocheilus anshuiensis
TATATATTTTTTTAAATATGTCTACTGTTTTTTATTAGGTTTAAGTTTTTAGTTTTAGTTATTTTAGTGCTTCAAGTAGTGCTTTGTATATATCATTTTTATATTGTATTTTATTTCAGTTAATGTTGATTTAACGTTTTGGTTTCATTCCAGATAATGTAGATTTTTATTTTAATTAATGATTTTTTCATGGTTTTGGTTTTAGTTTTAGTTAACAATAATAACCCTGGTTATAAACAACTTTTTTTACCAGCTGTAATAAATTCATTTATTATAATCATTGAGACACCGATTAGAAGTGACAAAGATCCAGTGTTATTTTAGTATTATTTATTCATATTTTTAACTTTGCTTTTGTTCTGATATTCAAAGTTTTCAGTTTCATTTTAGGTGATGTTTTAGTAATTTTTTATGTACTGTTGTGTATTTAAAAACAAAAAATTCTGTATAACTTTAATTAATTTTTTTAATTCAGTTTTAGCTTTAGTCATTGTAGTATTTCAACTTCAGCTCATTTTATTTCAGTTAGTTGCCAAGGCAGCATTTCTAATTTTTAAGTGTAATATTTGTATCTAATACTTGAATTTTATTTCTGCTTTATTTCAATTACTGAAAATTATTATTAATAGTCTTAGTTTACGAAAATGTTATAGTACTATAATTGAGAAAATATTTTTAAATATTTCTATTAGGGTTGCAAAGGGGTGGAAAATTTCCGGTAAATTTCCAAAAATCCTTGGAATATTCCAAAAAAAATATGGAAAATAAATAACAGTTTTTTATGGTTTTAGTTATATTTAACTACTGTCCGCGGCGCCCAGCTACGTCGTGTTATACTTGTAAGAATTGTTATTAAATAATTGTAATTATTTGTAATGATAATCCAATGAGCTGCTTTGTGATATCACAAAGCCCGGAAAACAAACGCTGTAGTCCAAACGAGCCGTTCGTTGTAGTTCTTGGAAAAGGGATTTAAAAAAAACGAAATATGTCCCTTTGGAGTGGACTTTGAGATTTGTGACTTTCTAGATATTTTTTATGCCCAAACATACACACTACACACTGACTAAAATTAAAAAAGTGAAAAAGCATAATAGGACCCCTTTAATATTTAGTATTTTTGTCATGTTTTTGGATTGACTCGGACCTAAATTGAACTTAAACGGGTGTATATTTGTCTTTGGCTTGTGGTTTAGGCCATTAAAGAAAGGCTGCTGAAAGTTGAAGTCTAAATTGTGTTTGTTTAGCTGAGCGTTTTGGTAAGAAACTAGAGGAACTGAGGAGAGAGCGAGCCACGCTCAAGCCTGGTTTGCCGTCCAGACATCCGGAGCTCACTGGATTTCTGCAGCGTCTCAGGACGGCCGTTCACAGCGTCATCCACAGGACAGACACACACTGCAGGTTTGAACACATTAAAAACTCACGAAAATATTCAGAAATATTATTTCTATTTCAAATAAGTGTTTTCTATGTGAATATCTGTTAAAATGTAATTTATTTCTGTGATGTAAAGCTGAATTTTCAGCATCATTACTCCAGTCTTCCTTCAGAAATCATTCTAATATGCTGATTTGCTGCTCAAGAAAAATTTCTGATTATTATCAGTGTTGAAAACAGTTGTGCTGCTTCATGTTTTTGTGGAAACATTTTGTGGAAACAGTGATGCATTTTATTTTTCAGGGTTCTTTGATGAACAGAAAGTTCAAAAGAATTTGAAATAGAATCTTTTGTAACATTACAAATGTCTTTACTGTCACTTTTGATCATTTTAATGCATCCTTACTGAATCAAAGTATTGATTTTTTTGGTGCTAACACACATATCTATCACATATCTACACATATATCGTATCTAAACAAAGTATTTCCTATATATCCATATGAATTGAATCTATTTTTCACAACTGAATTGTTATTTCTCATTTCTAAATCTGACTTGATCTTCTCTGGTACTACAGTATGCATCACTATATTGTATTTATTTGAGGGCTGGTTAGTCAATAATAACCCGTTGAAACAGGAAAGCACACAGTGCTGAGTTTATCATCGTACAGTATGTTTACGCATCATTCTGTTTTAATTTTAATTTTAAAGTTTTAGTAATTTTTTTTTCCATATTTCATTTCATTATTTATTATTATATATATTTTTATCTAATGATAATGATATATTTCACAATGTAGTTTTTTAAAAATAAGATCTAAGATGGTGGAAAATTTCCGGTAAATTTCCAAAAATCCTTGGAATATTCCAAAAAAAATATGGAAAATAAATAACAGTTTTTTATGGTTTTAGTTATATTTAACTATGATAACCCTGGTGTTCAATAATAACACATTTCTAGTCATGTTTTGCAGTGGCTGATTATAAATAAATTTTTTTCAAACAGGCAAAATGGTGAATTGAGTGACGATCAGGGATCAGGCAGCTCTCAGAGTCAACCTCGAACACGAGAGAAGCTGTTAGAGGAAAAACAGAGGATTCAGGTGAACAGAAATATATGATCATCACTGAAATATGAATAGTGACAGCTTGTCACTTGATGTTTAACCTGTAGAATATTTGACTACAGTACATAAGCATCAATAAGCCTTTGTTGCATGAATGTTTAACATGCACCGATACAGATTTTCATCTAATGGTTCTGGATCTAAACCCTTTAAATGGCAGAAATAATGTTATCCTTGCAGAAACAGGCTTTTGACTATCAGCATGAAATCTTGTTGCTCGTTCTGGCTTGAGACCATATGAGCGATCTGTTGTTGATTTTAGCTCAGTAATAGGTTAAGGGTTAAATATGGGTTGTGCTTCTTCAGAAGGAGATGTGTGGTCTTCAGCGGAGGCTGGAGGAGCTGCGGGAGCAGAGCAGAGCTTTGGAGGAGCAGCTGGAGCTGGAGGAGCCCGTCCTGAGAGCCTGCGATTCGACTCAGCTGCGGCTGATGGGTCAAGTGCTGGAGGACATGATCACCTCTGAACACCGGGCCCAGATCAGCGTGTCTCCACCCGCGGAGATCGTCAGGTGAGGGCAAACAGAGCAGCAAAATGTGGAAAAATGTGAGGTCTCATATCTCATTTACACACACTCTAAAAAATGCTGGGTTAAATACAACCCAGTGCTGGGTAAAATAGGGACAAACCCAGCAATTAGGCTGTTTTGACCCAGCGGTTGGGTTAAATGTTTAACCCAACCTTCTGGGTAGTAACCCAACCGCTGGGTCAAAACAACCCAATTGCTGGGTTTGTCCCTATTTTACCCAGCACTGGGTTGTATTTAACCCAGCATTTTTTAGAGTGCACATTCAAACCTGCACGTCGCTAATGGTCAAGACACAAGTAAGAGCATGATGCGTTTTGAGGCACCGTGGCTGAAAAAAGTGCAGAGGTTTGAGAGATAAAATCATGCAGGTTTGGAAAAAGTCAATGTCAATGATTCCTTTAACCTCCTAAAATCAATATAACTCGTAGATGATTGATTCTGTAAAACAGCAGTAACAGCGTTATGTTCAAAACCATTCATTTAAAACAATAAATGGCAACACTTTATTTTAAGGTGGCCGTGTTACACGTTACATGTACTTACTATTATAATAACAATTAATTATGCATAATTACATAACCCTAAGTAACCCTAAGCCAAACCCAAATCCTAACCTATATTATAAGTACATGTAGTTAAGTAATATTACTCAGTACTTATATGTATAATTGCAATGTAACAAGGACATCTTAAAATAAAGTGTATTATTTGTTGTTATTATTATTGTCATTATTGATAATAACAAAACACCAACATTAAAAAATAAATAAATAATCATTATTATTAAAGAATGATGATGATTATTATTATCATCAATAACAACAACAATAATGATAATATAAATATTTATTTCCGTAATATTTAATATTGATTGATTATTATTTTATTACTATTAATGATGATTAATATTATTATTGATATTAATAATAATGATGATTTATGATTTACTGTTGATTTAGTTTTATTATTAATATTATTTTTGATAATAATATTTGTATTTCTATTTTCTGTTTATAATTAAGAAATCTTTTTATATTTAATGGTATTTATTTAAATATATTATAATATTTAATATATGCATACTAATTACATATATTTATTATTATTA
This sequence comes from Sinocyclocheilus anshuiensis, assembly GCF_001515605.1. Classification (NCBI taxonomy): domain Eukaryota; kingdom Metazoa; phylum Chordata; class Actinopteri; order Cypriniformes; family Cyprinidae; genus Sinocyclocheilus; species Sinocyclocheilus anshuiensis. The sequence goes on from NW_015537961.1 coordinate 425,266, forward strand.
TTATTATTATTATTATTGATGTACATTTATATTAGCTGTACATTATATCACATGTGTCCGTATAGCTATTTTTCAATAACTTGTGATGTGGCTTATTCAGTCAGGTTTAAGATCCAGAGATCTGTTTTATAAACAGCATTATGCCGTCAGGGTTAGTAATGAATTATAAGTGGAAGCTTGAGTATATTATCTGATACTTTTGTGATGGCATCAGTAAGTGACAGTAATATTAAAATCTCTGTTGTTTCTGAGCACTTAGCTGTAATTTTGAACAGAAAGCGACAGGTGATCGTTTAAAGATGTTAGATGTGCTAATCAGTATTCACTAGCGTTGACATTTGAGACTGACGTGGTTCAGTTAAATCTTCTCTTCAGTGGATTTAGTTTTTGGAGGAGATTCAGGGAGACGCTCTGTGAAAAACAAAGGTCATCTCTAGCGGCGATGAAAGGTCTGCCTCTGAGCAGAGAAATATTGAATTCTAGATTGCATGACTGTGTTTGGTCTCTCACAGATTGATTTTGATGCATATGTAGATTTATTGGAGGTATGGTGCAGATTGAGGTCATAACATTGAGCCCAGCTAAACAAACCCCGCTGAGAGATTGATTTATTTTCTCGTGCACTGAGGGCCAGTTTTAAAGCGAGTTTTGAGGAGAAGCAGCTGAGTCCACATGGATTCTCCATGCAATTCTCTCTCTTTTATTGTATTTTTACCCGGCCCTTCTGGAAATGAGACACACTTTTCAGCACGGTTATGAATTTATATTGCTTTCAGGCTCCACAGAGTTAATGGTTTCAGATGCTGGTGTGGATGAATATCATCATTTTTTATTTAGTTGTAATAATAACCCTGAATCACAGTATATATTGCTTCGATATTGCTTGCTAACTTGTATTTATTAGTAGTGTTTGCTAAGTCAAGCATCATTATTATTATTCCTCAAATTTGGCATTATTTTTTAATGTACAATTTATGACTTTACTGTTCAAATCTAATTTTCAGAATCACTGATATTTATAATTGACTTTTATTTCCAGACTTCAGGAGCAAGAACGAGCGCTGAGTTTATCTGTCAAAGAGGCAACAGCTAAAGTAAGTCCACATTTCAATCACATATTAATCTTCTGTTCTTTCCCTAGGCATTTTATTTTATTTTATTAAGATTCTCTTTACAAAAAAATTTTTGATTAAAAAAAATATATAAAAAAGTGTGGCTCAAATGTATGTTGTATTTAATTTTTTTAATTTTAATTTAAATTTTATTTTATGAAAATCTCTTAAAAAAAGTTTGTGGCAAAAAATGTTTGTTGTATTAAAGATTTTTATTTTAGCCAGTGTACTAACCTGTCAATATTAAATCTTATTAAATATAATTTCACCTTCAGACTGAACAATCCTGTTATTGCTTTAAATATTGTTGCTGTTATGTGTAAGTTGGGTGAGATGTGTCTAGTTTCATTCACAACCTCATAATGCCAGAATGCCAGGTTTATGTACTTGTTTTAAGCATAAACCTAATTAAATTTAAACCATAAGTGAAAGTGCCAATGAAACAAGACAACAATTCTCTGAGATCTCAAAATCTCAGGTAAATTTGTGCCGTTTCTTGTTTTTTACTGTAAAACAAGAATAAAAGATACTGACCTGGAAGTGTATAATGGAATAACATACTATCACACTGTTGGAGATACTGTATCCCACATAGGGATGGGTACCGAAACCCGGTATGTAATCGGTCCCGGGGCTAAATTATGAAAGACCGGAGTATCGATAAGCTCTGACGTTAACGGTTCTGCTATCGGTACTGGAGAAATTAATAAAACACACATACATTTATTATTGTTATATATACATTATCTTGCAAATTAGCTAATTTTATTTTTTTTTATTTCGATTTTGGTTACTAAGGATTATACAAAAGAAGACATGAGGTAAAGCTATTAAAAACTAGCTGCGTTTCGTCTTGCGCAAATTCTTTCCCTTCACAGCGGTACGCATTCGTTCCTCCCTAAAACCCAAACTTAATGTCAGAATCAGTTTAGTCGGTGATTGTTGTAAGATGCCGTCTTTACTGTTGCTAAATTGCGGGACATGTTTGATAATAA
>NW_015537961.1:427484-441864 GCF_001515605.1 Sinocyclocheilus anshuiensis
AATTATTTTTAAAACGTACACCGTTCAAACTAGGCTGCTTATGTTGAAGTGTTTGGGATGTGGCTTTTAATGATGACACCTTTTTTGTAATCAGGCTCTGAAAAAGTATATAAACATTTGGATATATATTTATCGGCCAACATATCGGTTATCGGCTTTCAAAAATAAAGAATTATCGGTTATCGGTATCGGCCAAAATGTTCATATCGGGGCATCCCTAGTGTCAATATATTGTCTTAAAGTGACAGACTGGCGCTTGGGCCATCAAAATGCAAATCTGCTCTTAATCTGAATAACGTTATAGCTTTAATAAGCATTAATCTATCAATACATACACTGAAAAGTATGCAGTGTTCATTTACATTTGATTACTTTTAGATTTATTTTGTTGGCTATTACTTACCTGAACAGTAATGTTAGTAGAACTTCACACAATGCAATGCACTCAACTTTCCAGTTTTTTTTTTTCCATTTCCAGTTTGATTAATGAACCGTAAATGATCTTAGACATTATTTTTAACTACTAATTTGATTATACTGGCCAAAATTATTTTTTATTTAATAAAATTCAACTAAAAATGTGAAATATCCATTCTGATAACTGGACATGCAACATAATAAGGTCATATGACAACAATGTAGCATTCTAACATTTACAAACATCAATCATTGTGTAATTTGTAATTTATTTTAGCAGCATATAACTTAATTTCTGGAAAATAAATCGCACCAGGTCAAAATTGCATTGTTGAGGGAAACAAATGCTTACATAACGCATCAGTATATAAGTCACATTTTATTGTTATCTTGAGAACAGACTAAAAGTAAAAACTTAAAAACATCTTCGTTACTTGAAATAGAATAAATGTTAACGGAAATAAAATAAAATATAAAAAACGTATTATTTCAACTAGTTTCCAAGGCAACATTTCTCATTTTCATTAATTTAACTTTATGTACTAAAATGCTAAAACGGAAATAAAAATGAATAAAAACTGTACAGACATATTAAAAACAATGAAACTAATAAACAAGGGTGTAGAATTTCATAGAGACGACATGTCCCTACCAAAATCCAGCGACTACTAAATTGTCCCTAGCAATAATTTTGATCAGACAATTAAATATATGTGTATGTAACCACTGTTGTTGTAATTTCGGCCACATCTGAAATAGGTCATACCACTGATATTACCTGAGAAGTTGAAGAAAATACACCAGAAAACTGCGAACATTTAATAGATGTGTGGAGTAAGAACAGATAAGAGAGCAGAAGTGTTTCAAACATACGAGCACAGTTCAACTGAATGATAAAGTTTACTCTCTTTAACTTTATGTTGTTCTGCTGTTTTGTGTTCATCTGCTGCTCCATTTGCTCTTTTCTCACAGTGACTATCACTCTGTAGACTAATACAATCAGATACAACAATAATTTCTCAAATATTTATTACAATATATACTGATAAACTGAACATTCACTTCAATGGTATGAGAGACTGGATGATTTCAGCTGATTTCCTATTGAACTGTCAGCATCTGAGCAGTGCTCAAACTATTTCAAATATAGTCAATTAAGCTACAAATTCGATCATAATGCACAATGTTTCCATCTGACATATTCAGAGTTCTGGCATGAAACTCTAGATGGCGCTCAATCTCAATCTGACCTAATGACATCATTATCACATGGCACAGCTGATTGGTTCTCTCCTGTATCGGTAGCCAATGAGCTCGCTGCTCAACATTCAAATATATGACTAGGGCTTGCCATAGCAGTAGGAGCTTGCTTCAGAAACCCTCCACCTTCCCCAGCTCCACCTGTATAGATCTGCTACGAGGTGATTCATATATGCTAGGGGGTTATTTCATGTATGTTATATTTGCAGCAGCAATATTTCTTACATACTAACAGCAGCATGTTGTGGATGTATTGGCAGTAGCAAGTCTCGGTACTTGCTCTGCCGCAGCAGTGTAGCAGATCTATTCCGCCAAGACCAAATACATTAACATTGTCATGTACATTACCATGCCAATCCGTCCGAGAGTTGTCATGACAGAAGTATTTTGAGCTGCAGCTTGTCATATTAATAGAGTGTTTTCACTAGTTCGCAGTAAACCGGTTTCATCACCTGAATATGTTCGTAGATTTGTGTTGGATGTTATCTTTGGAATGGAAATATGGATGTTTTATTTGTAAATATCATACTTTTTTCTCTTATTTCAGTTAATGTCATAAAACTACTCCGCTACGCCAGTAGTAGTGCTGACAGTGTCGTGTAAACATGACTGAAGACGAGAAAAGCGGAGGAACAGACGAACCGATTCAGTTTGAATCATTTACGCTGGAACCGATCCGATTCAAACTCATCATCCAAATTGATTCAAACGATCATTCAGTTCAAGCGATTCACAAGCAAAAACCAGATCAAAAGAGTCTTTTTCGAATTTCGACATCGCTTGTAATGATTTTAAAAAGCATGTATAGTCAGTGCTTGAAGTGGAAAAAAAGAACCCCCCTCCAAAAAAATAAATAAAAAATTTTCATAATTCCCAATGTATTTATATAGTGCCACAAGAAAGAAAGAAATAAAAAAAGAATTGTTTAGAGCACTTTTAATAAAAATTAGCACAAGTCAAGCTGGGATACCAAACAGGACCACAGGGAGATGCCAAAAGACCACTAAACCTGCTGCCTTGACCTGACTGTATATGTACAGATCCATTCAGAATGACTAAACCACTGACCACCATATAATCTAAAACACCTTCAGTCAGCATTCATTATAAAACACTCGTGCTTTTAAGCCAAATATACTCTGGACGTGAGTCTCCAGTTCCTGTTGCAGTGCATTGTGGTGTGTGTGAGTTAGTCAGCATGTGTCGCTCTCCCACGACAGTCATTGAGCTGCTTTCCTCCTGTGAGCAGCATGGGAAACTGGACACACAGTCATTTATCTGTGTGTGTGTGTGTGTGTGTGTGTGTGTGTGTGAACTGGTGTCCGGGATCGCTGTGTGTTTTCACCGCGGGTGGAGCTAAGAGGAGATGAGCTGCCTGAAAAATGGCACAGTGTGACTTTGCCCTCTGATGCACCATTATCTGATGGCAGAGCCGGCTGCAGCGCACAACCGCCTTCAGATCGAGAGGGCCAGTGTGTCGTCTGCTGTGGCATCTGGCCCATAATTACTGGCTTCCTGAATGCTCAGTGCTCAGTATTTTATTTTATTTTATATTTTATTTTATTTTATTTTATATTTTATTATTTTATTTGATTTTATTTTTTATTTTTTTAAATTTTATATTATTTTATTAAGATTTTCTTAAAAATAAAATCTATTTTATTTTATTTTTAAGATTTTCTTTAAAAAAGTTTGGCACAGATGTCGTATTTAAGATTTTTATTTTATTTATTTTTTGATATTCTCTTAACAAAAAAGTCTCTGTGGCACAAATGTACATTGTATTTAAGATTTTTATTTTATTTTATTTTTAAGATTTTCTTTAAAAAATTTGTGACACAAATGTATGTCGTATTTAAGATTTTATTTTATTTATGTTTAATATTCTCTTAACAAAAAAGTCTATGTGGCAAAAATGTACATTGTATTTAAGATTTTTATTTTATTTTATTTTATTTTTAAGATTTTCTTAAAAAAAAGTTTGTGGCAAAAACATTTTTTTTATTTTATTTTGTGTAAGATATTGTCTTAAAAACATTTATGTGGAACAAATGTATGTTGTATTTAAGAATTTTATTTTATTTTATTTTGAAGGTTCTCTTAACAAAAAGTTTATGTGGCACAAATTTATCTTGTATTTAAGATTTTTCTGTTACTCTATTATTTTATGTAAGATATTCTCTTTAAAAAGTTTGTGGCACAAATGTGTTGTATTTATTTTTGTTTTCTTTCCTTTTTTTTCCTTTCTGTAAGATATTATCTTAAAAATGTTTATGTGGCACAAATGTATGTTGTATTTAAGATTTTTATTTTATTTACAATGTTCTCTTGACAAAAAACGTTTGTGGCACAAATGTAATATGTATTTACGTGTTTTTTATTTTATTTTATATAAGTTATTCTCTTTAAAAAAAGATTTTTATTTTATTTGAGCTATAATAAATTTATATTTTATTTTCGATATTATTTTCATGTTATTTAAGAGCCTAAAACCTCTATGTAACCTCTACGTGCCCTTAGTCTTTTTAAGATTTAGTTTTCTACATGAATAAACATCTAAATATTAACAGCTGTCGTGCATTAGCATTCAGTATTCATGTCTCAATCTGAAGATGAGAGATGATGTGAAATGTGATGACCTAATGATGGAGGAAATGAAAAATGTGTCACATTTAAGTTTATTTTAACTCGCTTTAACCTCAGTAAGTTGAGTGACTGCTCTTTTCCTGCAGGTTTATAATCTCTGTTTCTCGTGGTTCAGGTGGTGATGGGTCAGAGACTGGGCTCTAGTCTGCGCCGGAAGGTCAGCGAGAGTGAAGCACAGCTGCTGTCCCTTCATGAGGCGAAGCTCGTGGCCATCTCAGGTACCTCTGCGCTCTTTCTGTGCTCATCTGAACCCGTCGCCTCCTGCGGCTGTTTCAAATGTCACTGTCACTTTGAGCTCGACAGCACTAGCCAATACAGACTGACAGGCTCAAAGAGTAAAGCCTTCCTCCACTGGGATGCTTACGTACTGCCTACACACACTAGCGTTCAGTTAGAATGCTTAATATTTTTAAAAGAAGTCTCTTCTGCTCACCAAGGCTGCATTTATTTGATCAAAAATTTAGTAAAATTGTGAAATATTATTACAAATCAAAATAGCTGTATTTTATTTAAATATCTGTTAAAATGTAATTTATTCCTGTGATGTAAAGCTGAATTTCAGCATCATTACTCCAGTCTTCAGTGTCACATGGTCTTCAGAAATCATTCTAATATGCTGATTTGCTGCTCAAGACACATTTCTGATTATTATCAGTGTTGAAAACTATGGAGGCTTATTTCTGCAACGGAATAAAAAAAAACAGTTTTTATCTCACTATTCTGACTTGTGAGATATAAACTCGGAATTCTGAAAAAAAAAAAAAAAAAATTTTTTTTATTCTATTTTATTTATTTTATTTTAGGTTCTTATTTTTTATGTTAGTTTAGTTTATTATTTAATTTAAAGTTCTCTTAAAAAGTTGTAGTCAAGCATGACTTTTTTCTCACACGTGCGAGTTTATATGTCACAATTGTTAGAAAAAAAGTCAGAATTGTGGCATATTACCTCAAAAAAGTCAGAATGATGAGATGAAAAGTAAGTTACCTTTTTATTTTTTTATTCTGTGCTTGTGCTGCTTAATGTTTTTGCAGAAACCGTGATACATTTTATTTTTCAGGATTCTCTGATGAACAGAAAGTTCAAAAGAACAGCATTTATTTGAAATAGAAATCTTTTGTAACATAATGTTTACGGTCACTTTTAATCAATTTAATGCATCCTTGCTGAATGAAAAAGTTAATTTTTCACAAAAAAATCCTACTAACCCCAATGTTTTGAACACTCGTATACTTTTATTTCGTAATTAATCATGTTTACTAAGTCAAGCATCACTATAACTATTACATATACTTCCCCAAACCCTAAGTATTAATCTTTTGCATACAACTCCAAATAGCACTTAGAAATACCTTAGCTACAACCTAGCAACTGCATAGCAACACCCTGGCAACCACCTAACAACTTGAAAAAAAAAAAATGTAGTAAAGATTTGACAGTGTCTCTTTTAAATCTCAGACTGCTTCTTAAATTGCATGCTATCTGTATTATTTAGTATGTGAGTTTTTAGTATGTCAATTCATAGTATGCTGAAAACAGTATGCAGTATAAATAGTTCTATTATTTCTGGTGGCTTTCTGAAATTTTAATGTTTCGGCGAATAGTTTTGCTGTTTTTCGTCTAATATTCTGCTTCTGTGTTTGGTTCTCGCCGCAGGAAATGACTTCAGCAGCGCGAAGGAACTGAAGGCAGAAATCAGGAGCGTGTACGGCGAGAGAGATCGTCTGGAGGGGCTGAAGAGGAAGCTGCAGGCACTGAGCACAGGAAGTGGACGGGATCTGAGCCGCATGAAGGAGCAACACAACCAGATCAAACTGGAGCTGCAGGAGAGAGAAGCCCAGTACGGTGAGTAACACGCAACACAGACGTCCGGCATTAATTAAGACCACTTTATTTCTGCTGACACAGGGGGGAGCCATTTCTTCATGGAGATCCAGAGACGTCTCAGCTGGAAATGTAGATGCTTTCTCTAGTTTTCTAGGTTTCAGTTTTGATTTATATAGAGAGGACATCTCTGTTCCTCACATTTGCTGTCAGTGTCTCTCTGAATCGTGCTTTCAGGCAAATAACACTATACATTGTCCCTTGATAGTGAATCCTTATTGTATAAGTATAATATGCAGCAGCTCTATTATTATTGATTATGTTGAATTATATATTAATATATTATATTAAAAATATGTTTGTAATATATGCATAATATTTTAATATGTGCATAAAGAGAATGAAAAAATATAATATAATATATATTAAAAAAACTTTTTTCGGAGCAATTTGTGCAATTTTGTACAATTAAAAATTTTTACAAAAGCGTATTACTGTAATAAATTAATTAAAATCATCCTATCCAGACACACACTTTATTTAAAATCAGCATGAATTAAATTCAGTGTACAAATATAATTTTTTTGCTTTTATCACATTAATGAAAATCCTCCTATCCAGATACATGATTTATTATTTATTTATTTATTTTTAAATCAGCGAATTCAATTCAGCGTATAAATACTGCTATAATGTATGAATACTTCAGAATTTATTTATTCATTTAGCTTTTTGATTTCAATAATGTTAATTATTCTGCAGGAGGCTTCATTTTTATTTTTATTTTTATTATTTATTTTTTTTTTACTTTTATCACAATAATGAAAACCATCCTGTCCAGATACATGATTTATTATTTATTTATTTATTTATATCTTGCAATTCTGACTTTCTCTCTCAGAAATGCGAGTTTACGTCTTGAAATTCAATTTATTTTTTCCAAAATTCTAGACACCTGACTGCAGTAGTAGTATAATTTTATTTAATGCCATGTCAGCATCTGGGGCTATTTTCATGGCAAAAACTCAATTACAAATAATGCAAATATCACATAAATACAACACAAAATTCTAAGAAGAAAAGTCTGAAAAAGGTCAGAATTGTGAGATAAAAAGTATACTTTTATAAACTTTTAAATAAAAAAAGTGTATTTTTTTTAATAAAAAGAATATATTTATATTTTTATTCAGTGGCAGAAATAAGTTTCCGTATGTTAGAGACATCGATTAACATACACTGATCATCTCTGGATGTGGTACAGTGATGGTAAATCCATGGTATTGTCTGAAAATAACATGGCCACCACCATAGCAAGTTGAAAAAATGTGTGCAAATATTCAAATCCTCATGGTATTATCAATCGCCAATAAACAGTGGTGCCAAGTCAAAAACAAATCTTCACTGCAAGTTAGCATTTCTTACGAATCACGGTTTGGTCCCTGAAGTTTGAGCTTTTTCTGCTCCGTTTAGTAATTGTTTTCTGAGGGTGAGATCATGATAACAGCTCTTTGTTTCTGCACAAGCATTTTAAAATACCATTTAATATGAGTAAATACATTCTTAATTATGCAAGCACAAACCCAACAGCAAACTAAAACCCCCACGTGACAAGTGATGCACGCAAACCCTTTTCCTTATGCCCAAAACAGTGATTTGATGGCAGTTATGTGGCAAATACATGTGTCAGCATGTTATTACGCGAGTGGGAAGACAGGCTAATAAGAGCCTATAGCAGGAGCAGCCCGTTCATGTCAAAGATCTTTTGTGTTCTGTATCATATTCGCCCGCTTTGCATATTTAGCATCAACGCTCAGGCTATCATTAGCTCACAATCTCTCTCATCCCGGCACAAAGACGCAGACCAGCCAAACTCTTTGTTGAGCAAAATGTGTGTGTCAAATTAAGCAGACGAGTGTAATCCCTCTAACGGCTGGCCTGATTCCCGTTGGCTGTCAGCCGCCATCTCCTCCTGTTGTTGGACGTGTAGGGAACCGAATAAATGACAGACCATCTCCCGCAATCTCCATCCTGCATATCCTCACGGGACGCCAGAGCCAAGCGGAGAAGATTTGAATGTGCATCTGGTTATTATCGCCAGCTAGTCAGATGATACCAGACCAGTTAATTTACACCAGTGACGTGAGCCAGACATTTCGACATCCTTTCAGTTTGTAAGCATTAAACACCGGGTGAATTTCACAAAACATGTCAACAGCATGTCTAGATCATATTGCACCTCAGAGACAAAAGGAAAAAATGAAGAAATTATAATTTGCATGAAGAAAATGAAGCCTATTGTATGATAATTCATATTTGTGAATATAAAATTAAATAAATGAATAGATTCTGAAGTATGCATTATGACAGTATTTGTGCAATTAATTTAATTCATGCTTATTTAAAAAAAATTGTGTGTCTACATAGAATGGTTTTAATTCATGAAAAAGAAGAAATTATATTTTGCATGAAGAAAATGATGCCTATTGTATGATAATTAACATTATTGAATATAAAATTAAATAAATAGATTCTGAAGTATACATTATGGCAGTATTTATACAATTAAATTCATGCTTATTTTAAATAAAAAAAGGTGCGTCTGCATAGGATGGTTTTCATTCATGTAAAAAAGATGAAGTTATATTTTGCATGAAGAAAATGAAAACTATTGTATGAATATTAATTAATATAAAACAGAAACAAACAAATAAATAAATTTTTATTTATACAGTAAGTATTGGTCCATTATGACAGTATTCTTACACTGAATTAAAGTGCCTCTATTATGGATTTTTGAAAATTACATTTCATGCAGTGTGTAATGCAGCTGTATGTGAATGTAAACAGTCTGCAAAGTTGTAAAGCTGAAAGTGCATCATAAATAAAGTTATTTTGTCTCAAAAGAAAGAGTCGACTCTGAACCGCTGAAACGAGTCGTTCCTTTTCTGACATGCGCTGTACGCAGTAGACCAATCACAACAGGGTCATCGGACCAATCAGAGCAGAGTAACATTATGCAAAGGAGGAGTTTGGAAAGATGAATCTTCGAACGAATCATTTGAGAGTCGTTGAGAAATAACGTAAAATTAAATGCATATTATAAGAAAATGAAAGTGTTTTTTGACCTTGCATGCATGTAAACCTGTTGTTGGGGACTCACAGAACCAAATTATGAATTTTTGACCTTGCATGCATGTAAACCTGTTGTTGGGGACTCACAGAACCAAATTATGAACCTTTCAAATAGCATAACAGAGGCACTTTAATTGTGACCCTGCAGCACAAAAGCAGTCTTAAGTCGCTGGGGTATATTTGTAGCAATAGCCAACAATACATTGTATGGGTCAAAATTATCAATTTTTCTTTTATGCCAAAAATCATTAGGATATTAAGTAAAGATCATGTTCCATGAAGATATTTAGTAAATTTCCTACTGTAAAAATATTTAAATTTTTTTGCACCCTCAGATTCCAGATTTTCAAATAGTTGTATCTCAGCCTGTCCTATCCTAACAAACCATACATCAATGGAAAGCTTATTTATTCAGCTTTCAGGTGATGTATAAATCCCAATTTTGAAAAATGTAGCCTTATGACTGGTTTTGTGGTCCAGGGTCACAATTTATACCGATTTTCAATTAAAAAAATTGTGTCTAGATAGAATGATTTTCATTAATGTTAAAAATGAAGCCTCTTGCAGGATAATTCATATTATTGAATATAAAAGACATAAAATCGCATTTCTGAGAAAAAGTCAGAATTGCAGATATACACTCGAGGAAAAACAAATTGTGAAATATAAACTCAGGGAAAAAAGTCTGGATTGTGAGATAAAAAGTCACAATTACCTTCTGAATATTTTTTTTCTGTGGCGGAAATAAGCTTCCATACTAACATGAGCTGGCTGCTTGTGTAAATTGCTTAGACTAGTCTTACAAGTTAGTTATCTATTTATTTATTTTTTTTAAGACGGATACATGAATACATCATAGATTGATCTAATTTGAATCTGAAAAGTGAGACTGATGTCTTGTCTAAGTAGTTTGACCAATAGCATGCAAACAATGTAGATAATCGTCCAATCGTGGCGTGCGAGAAGGCGGGATCTATGTTCGAAGCAATGCAAATACACACACATATGTGACCCTGGAGCACAAAAGCAGTCTCAAGTCGCCGGGGGATATTTGTAGCAATAGCCAAAAATACATTGTATGGGTCAAAATTATCGATTTTTCTTTTATGCCAAAAATCATTAGGACATTAAGTAAAGATCATGTTCCATGAAGATACTTTGTAAATTTCCTACTGTAAATATATCAAAACTTAATTTTTGATTAGTAATATGCATTGCTAAGAACTTAATTTGGACAACTTTAAAGATGATTTTCTCAATATTTTGATTTTTTTGCACCCTCAGATTCCAGATTTTCAAATAGTTGTATCTCGACCAAATATTGTTCGATCCTAACAAACCATACATCAATGGAAAGCTTATTTATTCAGCTTTCAGATTATGTATAAATCTCAATTTTTCAAAATTGACACTTAAGACTGGTTTTGTGGTCCAGGGTCACATATTATGTATGAGGACTGTAGAGAGAACGTCAATAGAAAAACAAAGCCAAAACCCAGACATTTCAGACAATTTAGAAATCAAAATGAGGACATATGGTCACCCTGGATAAGACAATTTATGTATGGAAAAGTCTTAATGTTGTTAAAGGGGACATCGGATGGAAAATTGACTTTTACATGCCTACAATGATAAAAATCCATTCACTCCTTTTTTTTTATCCCCCAAAAACCTAAACAGTCTCATTTATCAAGCCGTTTTGATTTTCTGAGCAGTGTGACATCATATTGTTCAGGCCTCTGGTTTATTGCTCAGGTAAAGAGGGTGTTGTTTTACACGACCATTAAGGAATTTTAACCAAAGTATGAATCATACCAACTTGTGGAAAATGGGCATCCGATGTCCCCTTTAAAGCCTGTTGCATAAGAGAGAGTGTAGAAAATGTTCTTTTTAGGGTGCAGAAGAACTTTATTCATGTTTATTGCTTTAGAAATGTCTATTCAAAAGCTGTATAATGTACCTTGTCAGTGAGTACCGTGGTGCAGTACCGTAGTAGCATCTGTAGTGACTGCTGAAGGTGCGAGTTGACAGGACTCGCTGTTTCAGACGAGACGCATGTGATACTGTTTACATCCATTAATGCTGTAGTGCTCCTGCTTCACTCAGATACCTCTATGAAGGTGCCTCGTTGTTGGGTGAAGTGTTTTGTCCATAGGAAGAGATAAAATTATAGGAGGAGTAAATGGAGCGGAGAATGTGAGCAGGTCACGGGAGGCTTTCAGAAATGAGGCTTTGTGTGTGTGTGTTTGCTGTGCTTCATCTCTGGGTTTCTGCAAAGATTCACTCACCAAAATAAACTCTAATGCATCTCTTTTTGTGCTCGCCACTCCTGAAGTGACAGACCTTTCATTTCTTATTGACGAGACTCGCTGTGTGCTGTTTCCTTCTTTAGTTTGCCAGGAAATTAGTGGGGATGTAAAGCGGTGTTATTTTAGTATCATTTATATAATATTATAGTTTTTATTAATATATTGATTATATAATAATAGTTTTTATTTTTATATTTTGCATTTTCATTTTAATCTGAAGGTTTTGGTAAATTTGTGTGTTTTTGTCATTTTTTTTAGTTTGTAGTTTTTTAATGTCTATAAATTTTTATTAATGTTTTGAATTAGTTTTTATTTTACTTTTTCATTAAAATTAAGTTAAAGTTTGGTCATTTTTGTGTTTTTGTAATTTTGTTTATTTGTTTTTTTTTAAACGTCTATAGTTTTTATTAATATTTTGAATTAGTATATAATTTTAAATTGTGTGGTTTAATTTTAATTTAAGTTAAGGCTTTGGTAAATTTGTGTTTTTGTCATTTTTAGGTTTTTTCGTTCTTAAGTTTTGGTAATTTTTATTTTATTTTTTTCAATTTTATTTGTATAGTATATATAGTTATTCATATTTTTAATTAATTCAATTTTTTGCATTTTTTTTGTTTAATTAAATATTTAATATGTAATATTTTTAATGAAAATTTTTAATGTAATCTTTTGGTGTGTGTTTCCCCCCCAATTTTATTAGTTTTTTTTTATGTATATGTAGTTATTTAATAAATAATTTGAAATGGTTTTCATTTTTATATTTTGTGTTTTCATTTTAATTTAAATTTAATATTTAAATTGATATTTTTTGTGTGTTTTTGTCATTTAATGTTTTTTTTTACATCTGTATAGTTTTTTATTAATTTTATTTCAGTTTTTGTAATTTTCATATTTAAAGTTAAAATGAAAATTGGATTGAATAAAAATGAAAAATAAATTAAAATAAATAAGTATATTAAATAAATAATATTTCAGCTCCTGGCCAAGTTGCAAAGGTCCCCCCCCCCCCCCCTTTTTTTTCTTTTTTTTTTTTTTTTTTTTTTTCCAGTTTTTTTATGGTTTTAGTTTTAGTTAATAATAATAATATTATTATTATTATTATTATTATTATATCACTAGTACTATATTGTCCTTGAAAATACCTCAAAAGGTCACGCAATGACCTTTTTGCCACTAGTTTAGCATATTGCTTTGAATTCAAAGCTCATTATTGTCAAACAGCACTAACAGCACACCTGGTTATGCTCATGGTTAGTGCTCAAGAGGTCAAGTTTGGATGCTCCTTGTAACCATGACAACAGTCTGTGCGTCTATAAGTGCTGACTAAGATGCTTTTGTGCATCTCTCTGCGTGCTGTTGTGCTGAAACTCAGAAACTCAGACAGAGGCCCATTAATCACATGCCGTCTCCTCTGACTCAATTAAAACGACAGGCTATTTCCTCTTATTGCACCAGCATTTCATGCCCACACATCTGCATCTGCACCGAAACACACGGCCGCAGGTGTAGCATCTGCTTTTGAGGCCTATTATTGCTGTAAAAGAGGCTTTGTGTTCTTTTACACATGGCAAATAATTACCAGCTTTCTCTGAATAAATGCATGCACTTTTTGCGATCATTAGCTCATGAGCGTCGTTCAGATGCATTAGCAGGATGTTTCTGTTTGTGTTCACATTACAATGGATGATAGTTTGATTCTCAAGTTGTCAGAAAAGTGCTAATTAATGAAGTCATTTCACTGCTCATACTATTTCTGCAGTATGAATACTGTATACAGTATGTAAATGTGGTTTGCATGGAATATTGTTTGCAAAAATGTGCAATATACAACAGCAAAGAGCACTTTGTATATTATACTGCATGATGCAAATCGCTCAACTTGACCTTCCATTTTAGGTTCAAATTAATATATTTTTAACATTTGATCAGGGTCCTAATTCAGTTTGATCAAATTTAAGGTCATAAAAAGGTTTAAATATCTTGAAATGGTATAAGAAATGTCTTAATTATCATTTTAAGAGGTCTTACATTTTGGGACGGAAAAACAGAAATCGTGATACAGCCTGATTTGATTATTAAACTTCAAAAGGCAATGTTTAAACTACATAAATATGAGCTCTGCTTGCTTATGGTCCACTTTTGAAGAATTATGACAGTGTTTATTCATGGTTTTTATGTTGTAATATGTTATAGATGGTTGAAAGAGTGCATATTTTTCCCTCATCTTTTTAAATGAGCAGCTGGAAGAAGCAAAGTGTAGGCATTTCAAAATAAGAGTCCCATAGTATTTGAGGCTTGTTTATAATTGAAAGCCCCACATTATTCTGGATATTATTTGTATTTTGGTTACACAACAAATGGTATCTGGCATTTAAATCTGCATTTATGCTTTTTTAATGCACATTATTGTCATATCAGCAAAATCCAATATTGAACGATCCTGTTATTCATATGTATTGATATATTAGTACATAAACATAAAATGTCAATGTGAACAGAACAAAACACATGTTTTGCAGTTGAATGTGTGCCTGTTTAATTACGTAAAATAATGATACATAATTTATTTTGAGATCGCATGGGTTTGTCCTGTATGGACATGTTTTTGCTTTAAATGTTAACTAAAATAAAATAAAATATTAAACAAAAAAAAACTAAAATTTATTTTATTGCAGCAACATTTATCATTTTCATTTAGTTTAACTTTTTTTTTAAACTTGAAGTACTAAAATAACTAAAAAATAAACTAAAATAAAAATGAACAAACACACACACACACACACACACACACACA
>NW_015537961.1:441888-443278 GCF_001515605.1 Sinocyclocheilus anshuiensis
CACACACGCACTTAAAAAAACTAATACAAATGGCAAAAACAAAAAAATACTGAAACTAACTAAAAATTAAAATTTAATCACAATAGATAAAAATAAAAACATTCAAAATAATAATATAAATAAGAGTAGCATTTCAGTGATACTAACATTAAATAAACTTTATTTGTGCAGGTCTTTGTTTTTAAAATGTTTTTCTTTGTTTTTAAAACTTGCAACGGTTTTTCACTCAGCATTTGATTATCAAGACTTGTCACTGGCTGGATTTGAACCTGCAGCTCCCATATGAGCACCACGGCTGGTGCATGTGCACAGACTGCTAGGCCGTGACTCCAACAGCGTTATATTTGCGTCCTCACACTATTTTCCACTCTCTGATGGTTAACAGATTGCTGCATGATCTACTGTCCAAAAAAACCCCAAAAGCATGCAGCACTTCTTCACTATGTGCCACTATCACCATCTGCTGCTGAAGATACTTTCATCTCTGCTGTCTGTCGCAAACAGCATCTCACACCATAAACACGTTGACTAGCTTGTCTGTGGCTCTAATCGAGGAGCGAGGGTGACGTATATGGACCAGTGGGCCGTATTACAGCATATTTCAGTGATTGAATCTGAATTAATGTCTGTCATGAGATCAGGTTCAGACTGAATCAGGGCTAAAATGCCCAGATTTTTCAGAGTTTTGAGGTCTGTGTGTGGTGTTGGAGTTGTGCACACTCTTAGTCAACACAGAGAGCCACATGCTGTTCAGTGGAGATTGTGCTTTAACGCTGTTAAATCAAGACACAAACGTGCATAATAGTGACCGACTCAATGTTTGACATTAACATGCAGTGATTGTGAATACTGATGATTGTGTATAAGAGTGAATGCTACCTGTAAGGAATTTATTCAGGTGATTTCATCCAAAAATCCGAAGTAAAAAAAAAGAGCAAGAAATTAAATCTTGCATTAAGCCTAGTTTTTAGGATCATTAAGTTTTTTTGTTTTTTCTTTTCTTTTTTGCACGTATATATATATATATATATACAGTGGGTACGGAAAGTATTCAGACCCCGTTAAATTTTTCACTCTTTGTTATATTGCAGCCATTTGCTAAAATCATTTAAGTTATGTATATATATATCGGCCAATAAAAGCAATTATTTGCACCATCAGCTAGTTGTTTAAAAACAGCCGATGATCAGGACCGATTTATCCTATTCAATCCTATAATATTGTTAATTAAATAGTGGCGGAAAAGCATTTCAGACAGCAACTTGCATGAAGAAAATGTTTCTTACACACACACACACACACACACATTTAATATAAAAAGGAAGATAGAAGAACAAAACTATATAAATATATGCTGTATGTATATATATATAATATATATATATATATA
>NW_015537961.1:443486-449226 GCF_001515605.1 Sinocyclocheilus anshuiensis
TATATATATATATATAGATATTTAAAAAAATTGGTGCAATAATGACAATCGTCACCGTGAATTACAAAGACAATAAAATATGAAATGTCCACACATTTAATTTTTAAAGACGTAATTGTCATTGAAACGTAGCCTGGACATGTTTTCGTGAGTTTCATCCAGTATATGCCTGGACATGAATATGTATGATATGCCAGTATCTCTCTGATGTACATGATGTTTTCCTCCTCAACAGAGCGCAGTTTAAAGGAGAGCACTCTGAAGTATATTGAGCTTCTGGAGGACAGACTTCACAGGTAATGAATATTTCTCATCTCTCTTTCACACTAACAGCCCCTCTTCTCGTCCCTCGGGTGGTTTTTCCTTATTATTTAAACAGTTCACACTGTCTGGCCTTATTTCAGTTCTGTCTCTCTGGATGTTTCAGTGTATTAAATCATTCAGGTCTGCGCTGACTGCATCAGTCTGTTCCTGATGAGCTCGTCTTCATCTGTCCAAAGTGACGTCTCAAAATTAACCAAATGAGATTAAAAAAAATGTGGACTGCCACTTCAATAAATGGTCTCGCTAGAAAAATGTATTTGTTTTGAGCACTCTTGGCTCATTTTTGGTGTGTTTAATGATTTTTAGAGCTCTAGAGCCACTTGCAGCTTTTTCTGGACAAGAACCACCCAGAAGAGACCAATCATTTTATTTAATAATATTGTATACATAGGAAAAAAAAAATATATATATATATATATATATATATATATATTTTTTTTTTCCTATGTATACAATATTATTAAATAAAATGATTGGCAAAATATTAATAAAAACTATAATAGTATTCTAGTAATACTAAAATAAGACTGGATAAACCTGAATCTCCTTGAAAATATATAAATATTAAAAAAAAAAAAGTTAAATGCAACTAACAACTGCAACTAGCTATATAAGTCAGAATTATTATTATTAATTATTATATTAATAATAATAATAATGATCATAATTACAAATAAAAATGGCTATTTTTTTTTATATTTATATTTAAACCTGGATATCCTTGAAAAATATAATGCAAAAATATATAAATATATTCATGCTGTTTAATGCATTATGAATAATTTAAGGACATTATTATTTAATTTTGTATGAGAAACAATTATTGGACGTCATTTAATGTCCAGTGTAAAATCTGGCTCCTGAAGCAAAACCATTTGAGAAGCACTGGTTTAATTAATGTGAAAATGGGAACACAATCCTGCCCTGTTATTTCTGACCTTGTGATATTGAGTCCACATGATGGGAGGACCAGAAGCTGTAAATTTCATGAATAGTAATGGAGACGAAAGGTTAAACGAGTGCCAGACTTTCCTTCGCCGCGTAATCCAGCCGCATATCTCCACGAGCGACGTGGTTTTATTTAGCTTCGCTCTCGACATAAATGCAACACAAATTGGCATAATTGAATGAGTTATTAGTAGCCGTACCCAACCGTAGAAATGTAGCATTCATTACATTTCAATAAAACACTATGGGCGGCCATCTGGAGGGAAGTGTGGCATATGGTTTACCGTTCGCTCCTTAGCAAAAGCACATGCTCGGATGCCAGAAGCGCTGTCTGTTGCCAAGGTGATTACTGTACGAGTTGAAGAGGAGGGGCCGCGGCGCGGGACTCTCTCCGGAAACCCTCGCTTCTCACTTTCCTTCAATTTTATTTTAGCCGGAGTGATTGTTCTCCTTGTTACTCACCATGGAAACCTGCCCGCGATGGCTCTGAAAGCAGGCAGGCATTAGCCGGCGGTTGCACTCAACCCCGCCATGGGTTCTTTTGTTAGCCGCGCTCAAATAAATGGACTCTCCCTCGTTTTATTTTTCTGCAAATGGGAGTATTAAAGGAATAGTTTGGCCAAAAATGAAAATATACCATTCGCTCACTCTCATGACTTACTTTTTTCTGTTCAGAATGTCCACACTGATTGTTTTCATACAGTGAGAGTAAATGAGGACAGACACGGTCAAACTTTTTTTTTTTTATTATTATTACATAAAAAGCAGCATTAAAGTACCTTTTATGTCATTTTGGATCCTCTGGTCATTATAAGTATGAAAAAATTATGTGAACGTTTTCCTAAATTGATTTTTGTGGTCAACGGGAATTTTATTATTATTTTTTTTAATGTTCATTCGTATTATTAATATTAAAATTATTTTTAAATTAGGTAGAGTATGCAGAATATATAAGCTAAAAGTTTGGAATAAATCTTTTTTTTTTTTTTAATGTTTCTTCTGCTCACCAATGCTGCATTTGTTTGATCTAAAATACAATAAAAACAGTTATATTGCCATTTACAATAACTGTTTTCTGTGTGAATGTATGTTAAAATGTAATTTATTTCTGTGATCAAAGCTGTATTTTCAGCATCATTACTCCAGTCTTCAGTGTCACATGATCTTCAGAAATCATTCTAATATGCTGATTTGCTGATCAAGAAATATTTATTATTATTATTATCAATGTTGAAAACAGTTGAGCTGCTTCATATTTTTGTAGAAACCATGATATATACACTATGATTCAAAAGTTTGGGGTAACTAAGATTTAAAAAGAAGAAGAAATTAATACTTTTTTCAGCAAAGATGCATAAAATTGATCAATGGTAACAGGTAAGACAGTTATAATGTTACAAAACCTTCTATTTCAAATAAATGCCGTTCTTTAGAAGTTTCTATTTATCAAATAATCCTGAAAAATAAAATGTATCACAGTTTCCACAAAAATATTCAGCAGCACAACTGTTTTCAACATTGATAATAATCAGAAATGTTTATTGATCAGCAAATCAGCATATTAGAATGATTTCTGAAGATCATGTGACACTGAAGACTGGAGTAATGATGCTGAAAATTCAGCTTTGATCACAGAAATAAATTACATTTTAATATTCACATAGAAAACAGTTATTTTAAATTCAAATAATGTTTAATACTGTTTACAGTTTTTACTGGGTTTTTGATCAAATAAATGCAGTTTTGAACACCAGCACCACTGTCACAAGCATATCTCTCACTCAAGGCCATTAAAAAGCAACAGCTGTGGCATTTGAGGGGTAAAATCAGTTTATCTGTATCATTTTCCCCGTCACCCCCTCCATCAGGCGATTCCTCTCTGTTTGTGTGCATGTAGATGTTGAGGTAATTGACCAGTTCCCTTTCATGGGAACTTCGAACTGCGTCCTCTAGGGGTCGCTATGGGGAACGCCTAGTCGTGACCCGTGTCTGAAGCATACCGTGGGTTGTGAATTCACTAGCTCTTTTTCCTGTGGGAGGATCCTGTCAATCAGATTACTGCATCTGTTAGATATCAGAAAACGCAGAGAGATGATTGTTGGTCTTTTTTTGTGGTGCCTTCAATCATTTTCTTTCCTTTAAAACATCAATTATAGCCAAATGTCATCTGGTCATAATCACCAAGGGTCTGCTTTACTAAGCATTAGACAAAGTATCACTTAAAAAAAATTCTGGTTTTACTAAATTCTATTATACCTAGCAGTGATGTGTGCTGTGAATGTTTAGCAACATTCATTATTGGAATCCAACATTTTATCATCGTTCTAACATGCCACGTATTCTGTTGGAATCCAACATTTTAGAAACATTCTAACACATCAAAATTAATTGGAATCCAGAATTTTAGCAACATTCTAACACATCAAATTCTATTGTAATCCAACATTTTAGAAATATTCTAACACGCCAAAATTGATTGGAATCCAACATTTTAGCAACATTCTAGCATGTCAAATTCTGTTAGAATCCAACAATTTAGCAACATTCTAACACCTCAAATTCTATTGGAATCCAACATTTTAGAAACATTCTAACATGTTAAAATTGATTGGAATCCAACATTTTTGCAACATTCTAACACGTCAAATTCTATTGGAATCCAACATTTTAGAAACATTCTAACATGTCAAAATTTATTGCAATCCAACATTTTAGCAATATTCTAACACCCTGAATTCTATTGGAATCCAACATTTTAGAAACATTCTAACACGTTAAAATTTATTGGAATCCAACATTTTTGCAACATTCTAACACGTCAAATTTGATTGGAATCCAGTGTGAGTCATGCAGAGATCCTTAAGCTTAATACTCATTTATATTACCCTCTCAGCTCTTCATGATGCATGAACCAAACACAAACATGTAAATAAATCTTTGTAGGTTTGTGTGGCAGCTGAATGAAACCACCAGGAGGAGCAAAGCAGGCTTTCTGGGGAGGGTACGGCATTGTCCGTTATCGCTTTAGGAAGCTGTCTGTCTCTAGAGACCCAGGTGTGAAGATCGTAATTATCATCCTCTCTGTGCGCTCTCACAGTTTCATGGACTGTATGAAACAGCAGGGAGCTTTAGTGCCTCTATATAGAAAAAAATATGAAGTTGAAGCCAAAAGAGTCCAACCCAGCCTATTGTGGTTCCTCCTCCAATGTAAGTCTGAGATGTTATTAATCTGCCAGCGAACACCACTAATGACATGGCATTAAATTTGATACCTTCTAGCATTGAAAGAGCTCTCAAATGTGCTGAAACGTGATATTTTACAACTATTAACTATCATGTTTTGTGCTGTGATTGAATAGTAGCTCATGAAATAGTTTTTTATAATCTACTGTTCAATCATTTGAGGTCTGTAAGATTTTTTTATGTTTTTGAAAGAAGTCTCTTCTATGGAAGTCCTAAGAGGCCATGGATTATTAATATTTTTCTTGTTTTCTCGTGATCACGACATAACAAAAGTTGTTTTCTCATTATCACGACTTAATTTTCTCGTGATCACAACATAACGAAAGTTGTTTTCTCGTTATCACGACTTAATTTTCTCGACTTAAATTTTGCTTCGCTTAGTAATAATGTCTACAATACATAAATAAAGGCTGATCAATCACTGTTTATATTTCCAGAGACAGTACGCTAAACATTTTGTTTGTGTAATTAACATGTTTAAATGGTCAAAGCAACACCGCAAACACAGGCAGAACACCTTCAGAAGGATGCAGAGAACTATTCTAAAATCTTTTAGAGCTGCTAAAAGATTACAACACTGTAGAATATCACTGAATTAAATAAGCCTATACACTTTACATATAAATCACATTTCTTATCAATATACGTTTAATGATTAACAATAAAGATTAAAAATAAGAAAAAGAGGCACATTACAAATAAGTCGTTGAAGCGCGTCCTACTGTAGATAAACACAACATCCCCGCTTAACTAACAATCATGTACCTCAAAGATGCAAAAATAAAGATATAGGTGCAAACAGAATACAGTGACGTCAACCTTGGTTTTAATAAGAAGTTAGTTTATGACACGGAACGCTAATGCAGTGGTGAAACTGTGAGTCGTGCATCTAGCAAGAACTTAACACACAAAATAATCATATTGATTCAAGCATTTAACATTTATGAATTAATTAAATGTCAGTAATGAACAATACTGCACAAATTATAGCGATCACGAAGAAGGTCCTTATTCTGTCCCAAACGCGTACAGTAAAGTGGATATACAGTATACAACACCATCAGTTATATTCAGGTGTATACTGCCACCTGTTGGCGCAGTTGTGTAACTTGGAGAACAACTTTCGTTATGTCGAGATCACGAGAAAATATTAAGGGGGTCATATGATGCGATTTCAAGTTTTCCTTTCTCTTTGGAGTGTTACAAGCTGATTGTGCATAGATAA
>NW_015537961.1:449837-463695 GCF_001515605.1 Sinocyclocheilus anshuiensis
ACTCGCCAAAATTGATTGGAATCCAACATTTTAGCAACATTCTAGCATGTCAAATTCTGTTAGAATCCAACAATTTAGCAACATTCTAACACCTCAAATTCTATTGGAATCCAACATTTTAGAAACATTCTAACACGTTAAAATTGATTGGAATCCAACATTTTTGCAACATTCTAACACGTCAAATTCTATTGGAATCCAACATTTTAGAAACATTCTAACACGTTAAAATTGATTGGAATCCAACATTTTTGCAACATTCTAACACGTCAAATTCTATTGGAATCCAACATTTTAGAAACATTCTAACATGTCAAAATGAACTGGAATCCAACATTTTAGCAACATTCTAACACATCAAATTCTATTGGAATCCAGCATTTTATCAACATTCTACCATGTCAAATTCTATTGGAATCCAGCATTTTATCAACATTCTACCATGTCAAATTCTATTGGAATCCAGCATTTTATCAACATTCTACCATGTCAAATTCTATTGGAATCCAGCATTTTATCAACATTCTACCATGTCAAATTCTATTGGAATCCAGCATTTTATCAACATTCTACCATGTCAAATTCTATTGGAATCCAGCATTTTATCAACATTCTACCATGTCAAATTCTATTGGAATCCAACATTTTAGAAACATTCTAACACATCAAATTCTATTGGAATCCAGCATTTTATCAACATTCTACCATGTCAAATTCTATTGGAATCCAACATTTTAGCAACATTCTAACACATCAAATTCTATTGGAATCCAGCATTTTATCAACATTCTACCATGTCAAATTCTATTGGAATCCAACATTTTAGAAACATTCTAACACGTTAAAATTTATTGGAATCCAACATTTTTGCAACATTCTAACACGTCAAATTTGATTGGAATCCAGTGTGAGTCATGCAGAGATCCTTAAGCTTAATACTCATTTATATTACCCTCTCAGCTCTTCATGATGCATGAACCAAACACAAACATGTAAATAAATCTTTGTAGGTTTGTGTGGCAGCTGAATGAAACCACCAGGAGGAGCAAAGCAGGCTTTCTGGGGAGGGTACGGCATTGTCCGTTATCGCTTTAGGAAGCTGTCTGTCTCTAGAGACCCAGGTGTGAAGATCGTAATTATCATCCTCTCTGTGCGCTCTCACAGTTTCATGGACTGTATGAAACAGCAGGGAGCTTTAGTGCCTCTATATAGAAAAAAATATGAAGTTGAAGCCAAAAGAGTCCAACCCAGCCTATTGTGGTTCCTCCTCCAATGTAAGTCTGAGATGTTATTAATCTGCCAGCGAACACCACTAATGACATGGCATTAAATTTGATACCTTCTAGCATTGAAAGAGCTCTCAAATGTGCTGAAACGTGATATTTTACAACTATTAACTATCATGTTTTGTGCTGTGATTGAATAGTAGCTCATGAAATAGTTTTTTATAATCTACTGTTCAATCATTTGAGGTCTGTAAGATTTTTTTATGTTTTTGAAAGAAGTCTCTTCTATGGAAGTCCTAAGAGGCCATGGATTATTAATATTTTTCTTGTTTTCTCGTGATCACGACATAACAAAAGTTGTTTTCTCATTATCACGACTTAATTTTCTCGTGATCACAACATAACGAAAGTTGTTTTCTCGTTATCACGACTTAATTTTCTCGACTTAAATTTTGCTTCGCTTAGTAATAATGTCTACAATACATAAATAAAGGCTGATCAATCACTGTTTATATTTCCAGAGACAGTACGCTAAACATTTTGTTTGTGTAATTAAC
Organism: Sinocyclocheilus anshuiensis; assembly: GCF_001515605.1. Taxonomy (NCBI): domain Eukaryota; kingdom Metazoa; phylum Chordata; class Actinopteri; order Cypriniformes; family Cyprinidae; genus Sinocyclocheilus; species Sinocyclocheilus anshuiensis. The sequence continues at coordinate 451,621 of NW_015537961.1, forward strand.
ATGTTTAAATGGTCAAAGCAACACCGCAAACACAGGCAGAACACCTTCAGAAGGATGCAGAGAACTATTCTAAAATCTTTTAGAGCTGCTAAAAGATTACAACACTGTAGAATATCACTGAATTAAATAAGCCTATACACTTTACATATAAATCACATTTCTTATCAATATACGTTTAATGATTAACAATAAAGATTAAAAATAAGAAAAAGAGGCACATTACAAATAAGTCGTTGAAGCGCGTCCTACTGTAGATAAACACAACATCCCCGCTTAACTAACAATCATGTACCTCAAAGATGCAAAAATAAAGATATAGGTGCAAACAGAATACAGTGACGTCAACCTTGGTTTTAATAAGCAGTTATTTTATGACACAGAACGCGTTGGTGAAACTCATGCATCTAGCAAGAACTTAATACACAAAATAGTCATATTGATTCAAGCATTTAACATTTATGAATGAATTAAATGTCAGTAATGGTCAACCTAGGTTTTAATAAGAAGTTAGTTTATGACACGGAACGCTAATGCAGTGGTGAAACTGTGAGTCGTGCATCTAGCAAGAACTTAACACACAAAATAATCATATTGATTCAAGCATTTAACATTTATGAATTAATTAAATGTCAGTAATGAACAATACTGCACAAATTATAGCGATCACGAAGAAGGTCCTTATTCTGTCCCAAACGCGTACAGTAAAGTGGATATACAGTAACACCCCATCAGTTATATTCAGTTCTATACTGCCACCTGTTGGTGCAGTTGTGTAACTTGAAGAACAACTTTTGTTATGCCGAGATCACGAGAAAATTAAGTTGTGTCACCTTTGATTAATTTAATGCATCCTTGCAAAATAAAAGTATTAATTCTATAATATATAAATTATATTAAAATTATATATATAATTATTATATATATATATATATAAACTTTAGTTGTAGTTATAAAGTGTAGTTGTATGTTCTTTTAGAATTTATTTGAATGCAGCTAAAAGGCGCTGCAAAGCTTCAAGCAAAGAAGTAATGTCTGATTTCATGAATATAAATCCTTTTCATTGATGCAAGTTCAGTCTCCTTTTTTTTTCATAAAAATGCACTAACTAATGGAAAGACTCCATTAGTTTGATATATCAGATTTGACAGTAGTTCAGATCGCTTAAGGTATCATCAGTTCCTCTAAACCAGAGATTTGTCTATAAAGTATCAGTGCACTTAAGTCTTAAAGTGTCTGAATATTATTACATATAATTGCAAAACATCAAAGCAAGTGTTATTTGTTGTATTTCTCTCTGTAGCTGTGGAAGTCCAGTGCTGGAACACATTTGGGAGGCTGATTTGGAGGCTTGTCATCTGCTCTTGAAAGGCCTCGATCAGCGTACATCCAGCATCTCCGAAACTGAGGATCTGCCCTCCGTCCCTGGATCGGCTTCCGATGTCCTGCTGTTCAGTAAAGAGGAAGCGGACTGCGCCATGTTGACCGCTCTAGGGGGCCGCTGGTGTCCCGAGGCCGACCTCCAACACTCAGAGTTCACTAAGGTAAAGCCAACACATTAAATATCACCAAAATTAACCCCAAATTTACTTTAATACATGTTCATGGTCTAAAAATGTTCGTCTTTCATTTTTAATTTTTCGACTGAATGCATAGGACACTTAGGAAGTATTGAGTAGAATTAACCCTGTAAAGCCTGAAATGAAATAATCTGTTTGAAAATGGAAGTTTTATTTCACCTTTAGACAAAATCTAAAAAGATCTGTTGTTTGTTGAGTATCATAATTAATACATCAGGCCTCTATGGCTCATATAGTATCATAATGTGAGAATATGAAGGACAAAAAACTAAATTTCAAAGGTCCAAACTGACCAAAAATATGCAATTTGGACAAAAAGTGATGAAATTCTGATGCTTGTAATGTGAATCAGTGAGATCTTTACATAAAGATAACTTACATAAAATTATATAAATATCAGTCGTCATTCTATATCTCCAATTAGTAAGATGATATTTAAATGCTTAGTGCATGATCAAAACATAATGCAATGCAATCCAATGCTGATTGAGAGATGAACAAATAAATGTTGCTCAAAAGATATGAGATGTTCTGGAGGCTTGTGAAGATCATTCCTCCGCTGAGGAACAGTGAAAGTAAAGCTTCTGGAAACAAGCGCTCCTCAAAAGCCTGATGATCAATGGTACTTGATAAAAAACGTGATACTTTTTGTTAGTGTAATAATATGCATATTTTATATACTTTTGACAGTTTTACATATATGTGTGTGTGTCATCTTTGACCGATTTGAACCTGATGAGTACAGCACTGATGAGTCTCACACTGGAATACATCTTGTGCTTTATGAAAGACTCACGAAATGAGAAACTAAAAATAAAAACCCTGTTCCTTCGGCTCCCTCCGTTTCCATAAAAACCATCTATTTGCTGAATGACTCTAATTTCCACTCTGTTCTTCTTCCTTCGCTGCCCTTCTTGTTCAGAACTTTCTCTAAGTCGTTCTAATATCTTCCAGCTCAGCAGGGCTCTGTTGTCTCTGTGTCTTCTCTCTCTTTGTGTCTTTTGTCTGTTGAAGATCAGCCACTCTTCCTAACACTCCTGCAGGACTCTGAAGGTGAGGTGATGCTGTTTTCCTCTTCTCTCTCATCTCCCACTCGCTGCTCTTCATCTCTCCGGTTTGATCCTCATTAAATCTGTTCTCGCATAGCCTACACAGCACATTATTTATGCTATATATGTGTCATATTTGTCTAACAAACCTAAACAATGTGAATATAATAAAAGCAGTTTATTATTATTATTATTATTAAATAATTTATAATTATATATGTAAGTGCAAGTGTGTTCGAATAGCATAAATAATTACAGTATAGTATAGTATAATTATAGTAAATTATAGTTAGTAGTACTTATAATAATAATAATAGATATATATAATTATTTTGTTATATTATATTAATAATAATAATTATTAGTAGTATTAATAGTATTTATGCTATTTGACACATTTGCACATGTATGTATTATAGTAAATGCTATTAAATACTAAACACTAATATAATTAAATAATAATAGTATCTATTAACTATACTATTACTAACTAATACTATTCTAATATCTAGAAAATAGATATTTTTAACAATATTTACTTTAATTTACTAATATACAGTATATATATATATATATATAATGATAATATTGCTTTAGCAATAAACCATTGACTTTTTGACAAGCTAAATATGATTTTAAGCCAGGTCAGAATCTAATAAAAGAGGCAGTGGTCTCGGCCCAACCATGGGCACTTTAATATTGCTTTAAAACAGGAGATGATAATTAGTATTATGTCATTTAAATCTAAATCCATGAGACATGAAGCTGTAATCAGTTTTTTCTGAGGTCGGCTTCCATCAGCTGGAGTTAAACTAATAGATCTGCCACTGTGTGCTAATCATTGTCTGCTTTAGCACACAACTCCTGAATGCAATCATTACCCACACAGATGGGCCGAACCCGTTCAGTTATTGTGCTTCTTGTCAGCCGTAATGACGAGTTATTGCACACTTCCCGTAATGTCAGTGCGCTGAGTGCTTTTTAATAATAGATGAGGTTTATAGTTTTGTTTTAATCTTCAGCTAAAGTGACTCATTGGTCCTCCTGTGTCTTGCAGAAATTAGAGGAGTTTCTCTTCTGTTTGGAGGACGCGTCTCCTGAGGTGAGCGACGGCTGCTGTGTTTACAGGAATCCGATGTTAAAAATGTGTCTTTAAAGTTCAGATGAAAAAAAAAGAAGTTCTCTCATCATTTACATTTCGATCCTATCACACAATGTCATCATTTGACTTAAGAATATACTTGAAGTGTGGGCTTTGTTTATTGTACATCTTGTCATTCTTTGACCGTGACAACGCCTTTTTTATTCACTTTTGTGAGAGAAAGAAAATCATGTGCTCGGAATAACATTAGAGAAAGTAAATGACGAGTTTATTGTCTTTATCTCTGATCTTACAACAGTCATTTTAACCCCGTCATAAAATGGACTGCATTATGACAGAATTAAAGCAGTTCTATTTTAATATCATTTATATGATATTATAGTTTTTGTTAATATTTTGAATCAGATTTTATTTTGATATTTTCTGTTTAATTTTAAAGGTTTTTGAAATTTTGTTGTGTGTTTTTGTCTTTTTTTTATATTACTATTTATTTGTATTTCAGATTATTATTATTTTTTTTAATTTCCAGTTCATAATTTTAGTGCTTTAACTTATTTTAGTCATTTACCAAGGCATCATTTCTAATGGTTTTTTAATATAATTTTGTAATGTGCTTTTAACATTTTTATTAGTATTAGTATTTTTTTATATTACTATTTTTGCTTAATTTGTATTCATTCTTTTTTATTTTACTATTTAGGTTTCATTTATTTTTATTTCGGCTTTAGTTTTTATTTATTTCCAGTTCGTAATTTTAGTACTTCAACTTATTTCAGTTAATTGCCAAGGCATCATTTCTAATTTTGTTTAGTTTAATTTTTTATAATTTTGCTATGTGCTTTTAACATTTTTTTTATATATTACTATGTATATTTCATTTATTTTTATTAATTTGACTATTTAGGTTTAATTTAATTTTTTTTCTTATTTTGTTTTAATTTATTTTTACTTAAGTTTTAGTTTTAGTTCTGTTTTAATGTTTTCAGTTTATGTTTTTAATCTGACAATTTTATTTTACTTCAGCTTTAATTCAATTAACAAAAATGTTTTTAGTATCTGTATAGTTTGTATTAATTTGTATTTATTAGTTTTAGTTTATCTTAGTTTTATTAGTTATTAATTATTATGTATTAGTTTTAGTACTTAAAGTTAAACTAAACAAAAATGAGGAATGTTCCCTCGGGCAACAAGCTAAAAAAAAAAAAATATATATATTATATTATGTGAGTTAACATTTATTTTATTTCAAGTAATGATATAAATAATGGTTTTATGTTGTTTTAGTTTAGTTTTAGCTAACTATAATGACCTTGAGTTAATGCAGGTCGGTCTCACAATCAGCATTAGAAAGCAACATGCTGGTTGATGGCTTTTGCATAATACCTACAGCATTGCATTGTGGGAAATGGACAAATCAAGCCTGTAGTGGGGTTTGCATGAGCAGGGATTTTAATTAAAGCCACCCTGACCTCTCCGTCAATACTTGAACTTCAGCACCTGACTGTGTGAACAATGTTCAATCGATAACCAGTCCATCAATCCATCCATTCAGTGCAGCGTTTGTGTCAGCAGTGCCTCCTCAAAGCGAGACCAGAGTTACAGCAGACATAAACATTTAAAAATTACAGTCTTTCTGAACCAGGAACCAGAATAACAGACCAAAACTATCGATGAGTGCTTAGAGACGTCACTGACACAAGTAGCAAATCAATTACAAATACCAATAGGAATTTCAATAGGAAATATCTCTCACAGGAAAGAACTTTGTTTGTCAATCCATTGCTATCAGTCTGATATAGTTTGACTGGTTCTTTAATGAACTTTAACAGATAAGGTAGAGGTCAGTATTGTGTCTGGACCAAGAAAAAGCCTTTGTTACAGCAGTAGAGAATGAATAATATAGTCTCTTCACACATTTTAGGTCTTTTTAGTGGTTTATGTTTTATAGCAAAATCTTAAAGTATCAGATATTATTGGAAATGATCATCAGTTCTTATTTTAAATGCTCTTTATAGACAGCAACTTGAATCACAATTGATTCCAGTGGAGTTTGATGGATTGGTCCACATTTTTGTATTAATTACATCTATTATAAGATGTATATATGTATTGTTTTCATTTTAATTTGTAGTCTTTTTTTGTCTTTTTTGTTCTGTGTTTTAGACATTTTCATTTGATTTTAATATATTTTATTTAGGTTTAATTTATTTTTATTTCAGTTTTAGTAATTTTAGTGCTACAACTCAAGCTTATTTCAGTTAGTTGCCAAGGCAACATTTCTAATTTTTTTACATCTAATATTTGTATTTTATTTTATTTCAGCTTTATTTCAAGAAACAGAATTTTTAAATAGTTTTAGTTTTAGTTAATGATAACCCAGATGGTGCCATTAGATGTTGTCTAGGTAGGGAGAGTTTTATATTCTCCATTTCTTAAGCTTTTATAGTCATACTTATTGATATACTATTATAGTTTTTAGTAATATTTTGAATGAGCTTTTTTATATTTTCAGTTTTCATTTTAATTTTAGTTGAATTTTTAGTAATTTTTGTTATGTGCTTTTGATATTTTTATTAGTTGTTTTAATATTACGGAACTATTTATATCCAATTTATATTTATTCTTTTTATTTTACTATTTATGTTTAATTTTTTTTTTTCAGTTTTAGTTTTAGTTCAGATTTTAGCTCAGTATGTTATCAGTTTATGTTTTTCATCTACTTATTTATATTTTATTTTATTTCAGCTTTATTTCAATTAACAAAAATGTTTTTAATTGGTTTAGTTAAATCTAGATTGTTGTCTAGGTAGAGGGCTCAGTAGGTTTTAGGACTTTAGGTTTTATATTCTCCTTTTCTTAAGCTTCTATATTCATAATTATACTATTATAGGTTCAGTTTTTATGTTAGTTTAATGTTTAGTAATTTTGTCATTTTTATTATTATTATTATAATTTTAAATATTACTATTTTGGTTTCATTTATTTTTATTTCAGTTTTAGTTTAATTTACATTTGCACGTTTTTCATCGTATATTTATATTTTATTTGATTTTAACTTCCTTTCATTTAACAAAAAATGTTTTTTAATAGTTTTAGCTCTAGTTAATGATAATAACCCGGATGGTGCCGTAAGATGTTGTCTAAGGCTCAAACCTCACTTTAAATAGCCTGCAAATGTCTTCTTAAGTGGGAACAGTGCATTTGATACGATCAGATTTATACTAATCTTCCCTTTGTGAAGGATTTTTGTAGTAATATGCCTCTCATGATTATCACAAAGGTACAGTTTTTGCAGTCTATATGCAGACTGCGTCCTTTTAAACGCAATAAAGCGATCGCGGTGACCTTTAAGAACATACTGTGATTATCGGTAGGCGTGATTATCATTACGCCTCAATAGCTGTATCGCTCCGGCCGTTTGGTGCGGCTGTTTTTCCCGAATGTGTCCCTGGAGACTCCAGCCTCATTCAAAAGTGTTTTAATTCACCCGCAGTGTGATGTTAGCGTCTATAAAAGGTGTTTCATTAGCTGGTGTGGGGGGTCTAAGAATAGACCGCAGACCTCATTAAAGCGACACAAGGCCGTTCCTGAGAGAAACGAGCGGACCGGAGTCAGTCGACCACCTCAAGATGCTCTCTGACTCAGAAAAACAGTGAATCACGCTTTGATGGAATTGGGACGGAGCCGACGGACCTGTCCCACTTACCTGGCTGGCGCTAAACTGTTGGGTGAAGTCATTAGCACGCCGCGGAGGAACACGCTGTCGGTTCAGGACTCAGATGAGAGGAAGAGGAGCCGACAGCCACGCTCACGTCTGACCTCACAGTCACTGGCGGATTAACGTCATCATTTATACTTCTCTGCTTTAATATTTGCAAATTGAGATTATGGATTGTTTCACTGTTTTCATGAATGACCCAGTTAACACACGCTAGTATATTTAGCTTTAATTTTAGTACTTCAATAGAAACTAGTTGCAATGTTTTTCAAGTATTTAAGTTTTTAATCTAATATCTATATTTTATTTCATGTTAGCTTTCAGCTAACAATGGCATTTCAATTTAAATGATTTTAATAGTTTTAGTTAAGGATACAAATCAGTTCTGAAATCTCATTAGTCAATGGAATTTTGTTTCCAATTTTGCTTTCAGAAATCCAGTTTGCTGTGTTCCAACTTGATTTTAAACTAACCTGGCTCTTTCTACACCCTTAAAACACTTCTTATATTTGTATAATTTTAATCTCCATCAGAGCTTTTTCTAGCATATGAAAAGCAGAAAGAACAGATTCACACATATTTAAAATCATGAATGCTGTGAAAACATCTGCTGAATGTTGTTTTAACTTCTGACTGTTTTCCATCCATGTATTTTAGTGGCATATTGCATATTGCTGTAAAAATGACACACATTTTGGTGCCGGATGTGTGCAAATAACCATTTTACCAGCATATTAGCGCCATACTTGAGCAGCTAGAGATGTGTGTGAGCAGCAGTGGGTGTTTTGCGGGTTTAATGGGTGTGTTTTTGTGTCTCAGGATCTGTGTGAAGAGACGACAGAGCTGACGGAGCACTGTGAACTCATCAGTGAGCGACTGCATTACCTGGAAGACCAGCTTCAGACCGCCATAGACCACCACGACAAGGACCTCACTCATATCCTTACAGAGCTTTGTGTGTGTGCATGTACTGTTCATTAGTTGTTCTTTTTAAGTTGAATTACTATTAATGTGTTCATATTTTGTGGTAGGAGATTGTTCAAATCACTAACACTATTACAACGTAACAATTTTGACCTGGTGGACAATAAAACATTAAAGAATCCCATAATTCCAAAATCAAACACTTAGTGACTATTTTAACTTGCCACATAGTAACCATACACAATGCCATAGCAACCACCAAGAACACCCTAGCAACCACCTGTAACGCCCTAGATCCACCAAGAACAATCTAGCAATGTCCTAGCAACCACCCAGAACACCCTAGTATGTAAATGCCTTAGTAACCACCCAGAAAGCCTTAGCAACTACCCAGAATGCCCAAGCAATGCCCTAGCAACGACCTAGAACAATCCTTGCAGCGCCATAGGAACCACCCAGAACACCCTAGCAGCAACCCAAAACACCCTACCAATGCCCTAGAAACCACCCAGAACACCCTGCAACAAACTAGTACACCCTAACAGTTGCCAACTAGCAACAACCTAGAGCACTCTAGCAATGTCCTAGCAATCATCTAGAATGCCTTAGCAACCACCCAGAATGCCTTAGCAATGTCCTGGCAGCCACCCAGGACTCCCTAGCAACCACTCAGAATGCCCTAGCAACCACCCTGAATGCCCTAGCAATTCCAGAGCAAACACCCCAAATACCATAGCAATGCAACACCCTAGCGACCACCCAGAACACCATAGCAACCACCCTGAATGCTCTAGCAATGTCAGAGCAACCACCCAAATCACGCTAGTAACGTAACACCCTCAAAACCACCTAGAGTGCCTTAGCAACCACCCACAACACGCTTGCAATGCCCTAGCAACCACCCAGAAGACCCTACCAACCTCCCAGAACACCCTAGCAATGCAACACCCTAGAAACCACCCAGAGCGCCTTAGCAACCACCCAGAACATCCTAGCAATGCCCTAGCAAACATCGATATCACCCTAGCAATGCAACACCCTAGAAACCACCCAGAGCGCCTTAGCAACCACCCAAAACATCCTAGCAATGCCCTAGCAACCATCCAGATGACCCTAGTAACGCAACACCTTAGAAACCACCCAGAATATCCTCGCAATGCCCTAACAACCACCCAAAACACTTTAGAAGCTACACAGAACAACCTAGCATCACAGCGGTGACTCTTGCATGGCCAGATGCCACACTTGTCTTCAGAATATCTAGTTTTAGTCAGTTATTCTGAACTTATTATGAGTTTGTCTCTAATGGAAGTCCTTAGGGTTTCTTCAGGTCACTCTGATTGGTTGTTAGACTGGAATGAAATGATCTGTGCGCTCCGTTCTCATGTTCTCGGTCGGGCCTTATAAAAATCCATGAGTGGAGAGGAAATGACTCATCAGCTCTTCATCATTCTGCTGTCACATACAGCCACAGGAACACGTCTCACGCTGATCAGAGCCACTAATGTAATGTGCCCATCGCTTTAACCCTCCAAAAGAGCTCCTTCATGGAAAACCATCTCATTTGACAGCACACGATGCTCTCTTCCGGACAGGACTTAAGGATAAGACTGAACGGATCACTGGCCATTTCTTTTTTCTTTTTGAGTGATATTTAATATGAGGGATGGGATTTTAGTTATTAGAGAAATTCAGAGCTCAGCAAAGGTTGAAAGGAGGCGACAGACAGAGAAAAGAGAATTGGAGACAGACTAGCCAGCCCGTCACTCTGAAGTGAGATTAAAGCAGTGAGATGAAGGGAAAGGTTATGACATAGTGCTCTGTCATCGCTCTGACATCTTCATATTTCTGGCCACCATGTGTGCCGAGCGGATCCGTGCTTTTGCATTGACTGAGAGGAAACGGTATAGATGAGATTGATTCGAACGTCCGATCTTGTTCTGCTTCATTCCATCCAACTTTGTTTGACTTTATTCCTTTATAGCGGTAGTTCTCACGTGGTTTTGCTTCAGGATCAAGGTTTTACATTAGACATCGAGGAGCACTAATTTTGATTATTTCATGCTGTTTACAAAAATTGTGAACCAATGCTTTGTGTGATTTATTCCCGTATTTGAATGTTTTGTTTATTATATGCCGAGCGGATCCGTGCTTTTGCATTGACTGAGAGGAAACGGTATAGATGAGATTGATTCGAACGTCCGATCTTGTTCTGCTTCATTCCATCCAACTTTGTTTGACTTTATTCCTTTATAGCGGTAGTTCTCACGTGGTTTTGCTTCAGGATCAAGGTTTTACATTAGACATCGAGGAGCACTAATTTTGATTATTTCATGCTGTTTACAAAAATTGTGAACCAATGCTTTGTGTGATTTATTCCCGTATTTGAATTTTTTGTTTATTATATATATATATATATAATTATAAATATATATATTTTTTTTTTTTTACATTTTATTATTATTTAAATGTGATTATTTGTAAAATGTATAATTTATAATTATTTATTATAAGTAATACATTATGATAATGTATTAATTAATTATAAAAAATATATAAGGAATATCTCACATTATCTTTTTATTACTATATATATACTGTGTGTATATAATGGCAAATTTGTGGCCCATTAATTAAAAACCACTGCTTTATGTGAATGAAGTGCTGCATTGACCAACCGCTTAATGAAAAATGCCATCATGCTAATGATTTTTTAGCTCCATAATGTCTCGCTCTGTTGAAAACACAAATCAAACCTTGACAGAATAATATGTCAGAATCATATGCTCAGATATGCAAAATATTAATCAGCCAAACAATCTTATGTAATCTTGTTCGTTTACATCTTTTGATGTAGTTTGATCGATCAGCACAAGTATGAGGGGTAAATGAAGCCTCCTGCAGTGTCTCGTCTCATAGACTTTCATTATACGTGCATGAGGTTTGGTTTTCATGTAGATGACAAAAATAGTAATTAAACCCACAGTAACTTGAGCAACACATAAAGCTGGTTTGATTACACTGGTTAAGCAGATAGATGAGCAAATAAACACATAATAAGCCGAGGTTTGTGCCTGAGGAATGTCATTAGATCTGTCCGTTTAGCCAGAGGGAGATCTTACCGATCCTATATTTCATGAAGTGCTCTTTAACGGCTGCTTAATTATGAATGGGGACAATCTGGGGCCATTTGGAGAGCAAAACGTGCCCGGCAGGCCCCATCTGCCACAAGAGGCGTCTCTTTGATTCGCCACTTATACCGGACACTTGGTCCCACTGGGACGAGTTAAACTATCCAGCGCTGATGAGGGTAGAGCCCGTTCTCATGAAACCCTTGAATTATTTAGGTGAAATTGCTTGAACTGAACGGGGTCCGTTGGGGAGATGAACTGAGCCTTTGAATAATAAAGGGCCGTCTGGGGGAGGAGACGACGGGCGTGATCGTATAATTGTGAAATCTGTGTCAGGTGGTCGGGCCAAACATAATGAGAGTCTTTTTAAGATGGGTTGTTCTGGTATGTGGTTAGTGGAACAGGAGAATGATGTGAACTGCGTCCAAAAGTTTTGCGTCACACCAGCTAATGGTGGGTGAATTGAAAAAAAAATTAAAGTATTATTATTATATTTTATAAATTATTTTAATAATAATAATGCATGGCTGCTAAGAATTTTATATTATTTTTTTAATCAAAATAATTTGATTAT
>NW_015537961.1:463709-471050 GCF_001515605.1 Sinocyclocheilus anshuiensis
TGTGTGTGTGTGTGTGTGTGTGTGTGTGTGTGTGTGTGTGTGTGTGTGTACTTGTGTGCTTCTCTATAGCCGTGTGTTTGTGCAAAGCTGGAATGTGAATCATATTGATGCCTTCATTTCATTTTAATCTTAAATATCTGCCAAAAATGACTTGTTGATTTAGCTTGTTTGAAGTCTTTTATCTTATTTACTCCGATAAAAATTTGCAAGTCATTATCAATCATTTTATCATTATAAAAAGAATGCAGAATGCATGGCTTGTAATAAAAATACATATTTAATTAAATAATTTAATTAGAATTGTTTTAATTAATATATAGCATAATTAATGGCCAGTACGAATTATAATTTTTATAATTATAATTATAATTTTTAATTAAAATAATTGTATTAAATTGTTATTTTAATAGTAATAATAATAATGATTATTTTATGTATATATACATTTCTTACAGCCCTGCATTATACATTACTACTTCATTTTATTATAAAAAATTCTTATATTATATAATATTTTTATTAAAAGTGTAGTTTTGTTCCTATGACAGATAAATATGTATATATATTTCTTACAGTTTCTTACCGCATTTTTTAAATTTTATTATTGCATTAGTTTTATTAAAATTTGATTAAAATTACAATATTTAAGTATACAAAGTGTATTTTTGTTTGTTTTGGCAATTGAACCCTGAAGCCTATCTGTCTTGAATGTTTAGGCATATTAACATATTTAAAAACAACAACAAAAAAATGTGGCATCCCAGGTAAACTTCTGCAGGTAAATACTGTTCGAGCTGTGGCAGATTATTAGATTTAATTTGCAAACTGCTTTTATGTCTTTGAATCACTTATGTGAGGGTCAGATTTAGTTCTTACAGCTTGATTTAACCCATGTGTTATGTTGTAGATCTTCATAAAGCTGTCTGGCTAGTTGCCGGCCAATTTCTATTCTTGTTTGGTGTCTGATGTGTTCATTTTGGATGCTTTCTGAGCCTTTATGTTTCTATTATTTTTGGATGTTGGGATATGGATGAGCTGATAACGTTTGGTCATGTTTTCTTTAACTCTAATGCCCACTATCTTTAGAGAAAGAGTTTCATGAAGTGAAGGCTGCTCTTCAAGCGATGCTGTCACAGCTGAAGGAGGAGGAGGAAGAGGATGAAGAGAAGTATTGTGATGTAGAAGAAGAACAGGTTGAAGATGAAGAACTAGAAGAGGAGCATTACTTTAGTGACAGCTGGGAAATCTGAACAGACTCGTGATTTATATTTAGGTGCCTGTGAAAGTCTGTTTTCATACTGTCATCTTGCACTGAGCTCTAGCACTTAAAGAGAATAGTTCATCTTTTTCTACTTTCATCTACTTGCCCACATGTCATTTCAAAAGCATTTGCCCTATGTTTACTCTATGCTACGTTTTAGTCTTTTGTTGAGGTTGCCAGTACAAACCACTATCCACTAGGGCTGTAAAAAAAAAAATTCGAATTTCGAATATTCGCCGAATAAACAAAAAAAAAACACATTCGAATGCAAAAACGTTGATCTAGAGGGACGTCTATCAGCGTTGCACTCGCGTCTCGCACAAGAGAGCGGCGTGTTTAGAAAGCCATGTAAAATTAATGCAAGTTCAACTTTTAAAAAACATGTCTAAAAGACGTTATGGTGGTTTTTCCCCATTCCACTGTATCTCATGTTTTTAAATGAAGAAAGTAGCCTACTCTTTGTGATTGCTTTTCGGTCCTTTGTATTAAACTATACATACATGCATGGTGCTGTTTTTTTTTGTAATTGTTTAAGCAACTTTATTTATTATATATGGTTTATAAACATTATTTGAAACATTATGCACTTTTTTTCAAAGATAGTCGTGTTATTTTATTACGCTTTGAAGAAACGGTCATAATATTTTGCTCGATGCGCCCTCTTGTGGCCTCAGGAGAGAAGCCAAAATCTTAGAATTCTGATATTTAAGTAGAAAATTCGAATTTAGTTTTTACTATCCACTTTCATTGAAAAGTTTCATTAATTTTTGTTTCATGCAAGTGAGAAAATAGTGTTTGGAATGACATGTGGGTGAGTAAATGTTGACAAATAACATTTTTGGGTGAATTATTTCATGATTAGGACCACTAACCGTGTACATCTTGTCAGGAGTTGCCTTAAAATACAAAATATAACTGGTATCAGTGTTGCCAACCACTATTTTATTCTTATCCTGTTTATTTATTTAACTTACTATATTTTTCAGCTGTTTCTTATGCTGATACGTCACATTGCAGAGGCCTGATTTGGGAGCTTCAAGTTATTTTAGTATATTTAACAGCATGGCATCCTATTTATTTATTTAAACTGCTTTGATATATCATTATTATTAAAAAAAATATATGTCTGGGACCAATTTGTTTTGTAGGTATAAAGACCAATAAATCTGAAAAAAGTAAATGGAAACGTACTTGTCAGTTCAGACTATGAGCTCAGGATTGAAATGTAGCTTCCTCAACTCATTTCCGCCGTCCAATTGAACTCTGAACAGTGTTTTCAGGTTCATGACAGACGTATGTGGTGCTTTGACTGTAACGACTGTATTTCTGTCCTGCTGATGTTCTGTGAATTATAAGGGCCATGTAGCATCAAGAGCCTTTTTTTAAACATTTTTTTTAATCATCTCCTTATTTGAAGCAGAAGCAGGTGTTTTTTTTTTAAGTCTTAATATATTTTACTTTTTAAACAAAGCACTTTTAAAATGTAAGCTGTTTTTGTCTTTGTTACCTGTGGATTTTCATCTGTAGTGAAAATGTCGTTCGTTTGTTTGTACTAATCCCATGAATGTATATTTGCATGTTCATCATCTGGTTTTACTGACCAGTTTTTTTTTTGTTTTTTTTCCCCAATACTTAAGTTGTTAGTATGATACTTTTCTGGTTTTTAAATACATTAGATACCCCTGCAAAAATGCTTTTGTATTTTTTCCCCCACAAAACACCCAAGTTTAGTTAGTAAAATAGACGACACAAAATGCTAACAACAGGCGTCTTAAATGCTTAAAGTCATAATGAAAAGACATTCACCATCCTTTTGTGTAATATGAATTGGAACAGATTTGGAGAAATGTAGCATTGCATCAGTGTCTCACCACTGGATGCTCTGCAATGAATGGGTGCCGTCAGAATGAGAGTCCAAACAGTTGATAAAAACATCACAATAATCCACAAGTAATCCACAGCACTCCAGTCCATCAGTTAACATCTTGTGAAGCCAAAAGTTGTGTATTTGTATATTTGTTTTGGACTGTTTTAGCTTGTAAACGGTGCTTGATCTGTGCAAATTTCCCTCCTGATTCAGACCAGAAGACTTTTTCTATGGAGGAAGTGTTATTGTGGATAGAGGACTTGTATTTTAGCCAGAATCAACAGTTTTAAACGTCTTAATGATGGACTCGTTTCTTACAAACACGGCTTTTGGCTTCACAAGATGGACTGGAGTGGTGTGGATTACTTGTGGATTATTGTGATGTTTTTATCAGCTGTTTGGACTCTCATTCTGACGGCACCCATTCACTGCAGAGGATCCATTGCTGAGACACTGATGCAATGCTACATTTCTCCGAATCTGATGAAGAAACAAACTCATGGATGGCCTGAGGGGGAGTACATTTTCAGCAAATCTTCATTTTTGGGTAAACTGTTCCTTTAACAATCTATCTGAAACCATTGAGTTTGATCAGATGAGCATCACATCATTTCTCAACAATGCACACATCCAGCAGCAGGCTTATGAGCGGCACATGCATCATCTGGAGGCGGGTCACATGCGGCACCTGCACCGTTCAGTGGACGGGTACAATCTTGTCTCCTAATCGAATCTTTGGTTATGCCACGTTGCCGATGCTCAGGTGGATTCGTTTCGCCCTTCGCTATGGAAACAGACCGGTTGATGTGTTTGCAGTACACACATCATGTAGAACTGCTTCTTATTTTGCGCTTATTTACTTAAGGAAATGTAAAGTAGGTTCTTAGATGTCTTTATATACGTTCACGTGATTAACAGAAGTTGACGTGATTGTTATTGGCATTTCATGTCTAAACCACTGATCTAAATATCACATTATTGTGGTCGCTTCAACCCGCGGCAAGGTAGCAGTGTTAAAGTAGTAGTGATGTCCGGTTCGCGAACGAATCGTTATTTTTAACCGGTTCTTTTCAGTGAACCGCTCGAACCAGTTCACCAAATCGGTCTGAATCGTTCGAAACAGTTCGCATCTCCAGTAAGCAAACACTAAGCCACATTTACTAAAGTTACTCACTTTTTGACGTGCCTGACACTCCCTCTGACTCGAAATAAACCAACATCCCAGAGTTATTCTGTTAGTCCAACAGTTCACTGACTTAACCTGCTGTAAAGAGAGAACTGATGATGATGATGAGCACGAGCAGCTGATACTGCTGAGTGAGCATGCGCGGCGCACACGAATGAACGTACACGGCCTGTCACGGTTCTCGTTCTCGAGTCAAGAATCGGTTGCAATGGTTTTCGGATCATCAGTACACAACCGAGAACTGTTTCTTTCGGACATGTCCGATTTGAGAACCGATGAACCGATGATACTGCGCATGCGTGTGGTTTTCCAAGAGAACGAAAAGCACATTAGTCAAGTTTTGTTGAACATCGGAAAGTGTGATAATATAAAACATACTGGAAATGTTTTCATGACTTAATTACAGTCTTATCACTGTATGATCATGTGATTGAAGCAATTGATGGTGGAGCAAGAGAAACATTTTTAAAGTATTTATTTATTTATTTAAAAGATTAATGTATCTGTGTGTCTTAAAGGACTTTGTGTAAGCTATTTAATTGAGGATTCTGTTAAAGGGGTTTTTATGATCTCGGTTAGGGGTGTTGGACCATAATAATTGAGACGCTATGTTTAACAGGAAACAAGGGATGATTTATGAAATACCTGTAGGCCTACTGTCATTATAGTTAATGATGAAGCATTCATAAATTGAGTTTGTATTAAATAAACAATGTTTTAATAAAATTGTATTAAAGTGTTCAAACAATACAACAATTTTAACAAAGAACAACTGCTGGAAAAGTGCATTTACACACTGTAATTAACTCTAAATGTTTTACACACTATATTTAACAGGTACTGCCTGTTGTTTGTAAATTACAAAAGTTATTGTGCATTATAAAAAAAAAACAAATGTTGAAAAAAAAGTGCAAAGGCAGTTTTAAACAGAGGTTTTAACCACTGTAGTGAAAAGCTGTAACAATATGCAGCTTGACCCTCTCTTATGAGGGTAGGTTTGAATTCAGAAAAACAATCTGCCTAACTTTGTTAGGACTCAGTCTGTTTCGTCTTTCTGAAATAATCTGACCTGTTTTCGAAAACACTCTCTCTGATGGCACAGATGTAGCAACTATGCAAAGCCTCCTTTTCATGACAGCTGTCAACCCTTCATATACTGCTTGCCTTGCTTTCCACCAAGCCAGTGGGTCTTCCGTTCTTGGAATCAAGGTCTCTGCAAGATACCCTCTCATTTCGGCCACTGCGGTGGATGTTGGGTTGCTGATGCTGACTGCATCAGCTACTCTTTCATCAAAATCCTCCCAGATTGAAGATTGCTGTTCAGAAGACGGAGGGGCTGGAGGAGATGTGTGCTCAGCTTGAGTTTGCTCATCTGTACTGGACCAAACCCTTGCAGCAGCTGCACTTATGCTTTTGGCTGCGTCATCTGCTGCAGCAGCATCATGAAAGGCCCTTTGCTTAAATCTGGGGTCAAGAAGGGTAGCCTCAGAAAGCAGACGAAAATGCTCTATGTTGTGGAAGCGATTTTGCATGTCCTCAGCCAGTGTGTTCATCATTGCAATAACTGGGCCATGTTTAGACACAGCACCCCGCAATCCAGACCTGGCAACCCTGATACCAAAGTCAATGAAAAGGGTTGGTGTTGTTCTTATTGGCTCAACCAATGGCGTGACTTGTGGGCGGGGCTACATGTATGTCTGACCAACCTACTCAGCATTGTTATTATCATTATTTGTATACTGTCTTTTTTTTTTTTTTGCATTTCAATTTTAGTATAAGTTTTAGTGATTTTATGTGCTTTTATCATTATTATTATTATTATTATTATTATAATTATTTAAATAGCAGGTCATATGGGTTTTCGAAAAATATCTTTTTTGCAGTTTGTAAGGTAGCTATCCATCAATGTAAACAGTCTGCAAAGTTGTTAATCAAAAAAGTGCATGATAAATAAAGATATTGTCTCTCAAAAGGAAGAGTCGACTCTGAACCGCCTTAACGAGTCGTCACCTATATACGTCACAAGGTAACACATTTACATAATCCCCGCCTGCCCCCGTAATACGAACACTCTGACCGGCCCACAAACCAGTGTTGCCAAGTCTGTGGTTTTCCCGCGGAATTGAGCTACTTTAACGTGGTTGCCGTGGGTTTTTCATGTCTGCAGGTTGAAGCGACTCCAATAACATGATATTTATCCCCTGGAATGCAAATTTTAGCAGGGGAACCCCGCCAAAAAACGTATATTTTCCCCCCTTGAAATGGATTGGGCTAGATTTGGGCTAGTTTTGAGTGGCGTTTGGGCGGGTTTTCTTGTGAAAACCTGGCAACCCTGCCACAAACACTTCTGCTAGTTAGTGTGTTTACATCAGGTCGAGAAGAAGCTGTGTTTTCAGCCTCACTGGGCATTCTATCACAGTTCTGACACGTGCACCTCAAATAAGTAAATAATAATGAATGCAATAAAACTGCTGTCACATCACGTAAAATGCCACATACAAAGTTTAAACTTACCACTGAGAAACGTCCTGATCAAGTCGTGCTTGCCATGAAGTTTCCGGTTGAGTGACTGCATCAGTATCATCCTCGGACTCGGGCTCGATTTGATAAGGTAATATCTATGCCATTTTTGTAACCTTATAGCATCTTTGTTTACAAGTCCCTCCAGTGCAAAAAAATAAAAAATTGTAATGGGTGTTTCGTTTCCAACACGCATTGTATACGGAAAGACCAATCACAACAGACTTGGCCAGCTGACCAATCAGAGCAGAGTAGGCTTATGGTAGGGAGGAGTTTACAGACCTTAAAGGGGTCATATGATGCGATTTAAATTTTTCCTTTCTCTTTGGAGTGTTACAAGCTCTTGGTGCATAAAGAAGATCTGTAAAGTTGCAAAGACTAAAGTCTCAAATCCAAAGAGATATTCTTTATAAAAGTTAAAAGTCAGCCACGCCTACCTAAAACGGCTCGTTCTAACACGCCCCCACATGTCTACGTCACGATGTGGGAAGATTTGCATAATGCCGC
>NW_015537961.1:471410-475204 GCF_001515605.1 Sinocyclocheilus anshuiensis
TATGTGGAAAATAATGTGTTTTTTTAACCTTAAACCGCATAAACACATTTCATTACACCAAATACACAAAATAATGTTCTTTTTAGCAGCATCATATGACCCCTTTAAGCTCAGAACTGCTTCGAGCGAATCGTTTCGAAATCATTGAAAAAATGATTCTAATATTAAATGTATATTCTGAGAAAATTACAATGTTTTCTGATCTTAGATGCATTTGAACCTGTTGTAGGGGACTCCAACACAATATAAGGACACTTTAAAATACCATATGACCTGCTCTTTAATATTTCTATTTAGCTTTTTTTTTTTTCAGTTTTAGTAACTGTAGTACTTGAACTTTTCAGTTAGTTACCAGTGCAACATCTATAATATTCTTTTTTTTTTTTCATCTAATACTTAATATTTCAGTTAACAAAACAACTTTTGTATTTAGCTTTAGTAATAACAACAACAACACTGCGGCTCAGAAATGACTTTTAAATCTGGGGACCAGATGAATCCAGCTCAATTAGATTTTTCTCATCTGTCAGATATCCGGAGTGAACTGAACTAGCCCAGTTGTCTGTTGAACGTTAAATTTGTAAATCAGATCTTTTCAGGGCTTGACAGGCCCTGATTGTGATCGAATACAAGGAAACATTTGAAGGAAAAAAAACATTGAAAATGACCATTTAATTTGAAGAGAAAGTGTGCAAGGACTTAATGAGCGTTCAGAAGGTCTACAGCCGTCAGTGCACGCGAGATGAGACGAGGACAGGGCCGAGTGATGAAGGAGAGAGCAGAAATGGTTTCCCCTCATTCTTATTCCATCATTCTGCCAGTGGAAATCACACTTAATTATGAGCACAATGCCGGTGGGAGCCGTGCCACACACACACACACGTCATTTAGGGCTGGATGAGATGTGACAGGCCGCTTGCTAATGGCACAAATCCTGAGCTGCAGGACTGAGCTGCCATTGTTTCACCAGCAGCTTCTTTCCTTTACTGCTTACCTCCACTTACCTTCACGTCTCTGAGTGCCTGTGGAACATGAGAGGGACTCATTATTGCTGCCGCCTGCTGCAGAAATTAATAAAACAAATACATTTATCAATTATTAATTATTTCTCAGTTGCTCTGTTTCTATATATATATAATATATGTGTGTGTGCGTTACATAAATACTCACAAAAGTTGTGTCAATGAGAATTTTTTATGTTTTTGAAAGAAGTCTTCTGCCCTCCAAGGCTGCATTTATTTGATTAAAAATACAGTAAATACAGTAAAACTGTGAAATATTATTACAAGTAATATATTGTAAAATGTAATTTATTCCTGTGATCAAAGCTGTATTTTCAGCATCATTACTCCAGTCTTCAGTGTCACATGATCTTCAGAAATCATTCTAATATTCTGATTTGCTGCTCGAGAAACATTTCTGATTATTATCAATGTTGAGAACAGTTGTCCTGCTTCATATCTTTGTGGAAACTGAAATAGAAATTTAAATAAAAGCAAATCAAATCTGACTGACTGACTAAATACTTTTGAGTACATGTTGCCATAATGGAACCTGGCATAAAAAGTATTTTAAATTTTTTTTGCTCAACTATTATGAAACATAATTCATGAAAAAATAAAAGTTCTATATAATAATTGTATAAAAATTTAAATTATTGTTTAAATTAAAACGACAAAAACTACAACGTATAAAACATAGCAACTTTATATTTAATTTAATTCCAAAAAAATAATAAAATATATAATATATAAAAATATTTTATATAAATAGCTCGTTTTGATTAAATAAAATTCATAAGTTATTGTACTTATGTCATATCTGCATATAGTCCTGTTAGCACATCATACCCCCCTTATAAAAAAAAATGAAACAGCCCAACTGTGACACACAGGAAGTGACATCATTGGAACAAAATGGAGGGAAAACAAGTAAGTACTCTTTGTTGTTGTTGTTTCTAACACAGATTTGAACCCTATCACCAATGTTAGAGTGAGAAAAAATGACCAAATGAAAAAAATATATGTAAACTTTATTTTGTGGAAAACATTAACCAAATGAGCTTACCCCTGGTTTTAATACTGCCAAGTGTTATTTAGACTCCATTTCAGTGAATAAACAGATTGACAAATATAAACAGTATATCAATAAGGAGGATTCATGACTGCCATTCAGTTATTTTGAGATGAACCAGGATTAAACGCTTGACTGAAATGTTTCCAAAATCAGCAACTAAATATAGTGTCAAATTAATGTGATTTTTACCATTTGAAGTATGCACTAAAAAAAACGAAGTAAAATTTACTTCATTTTTCTTTTGCAAGTTTTTGCACACGTATTTTTAAGTCAAATTTAATTATGGAATTAAGTCAAATCTACTTAACTAAGTTATGTCAAATTAGCAAAGGAAATAAGTAAATTTAACGTGGCAATTAGAGTTTGATGAGTAATTTCTACTTAATTATTTGAAGTTTACTCTGCAATAGGCTTACTCAAGCACATTTCACTCAGTCACAGTTTGTTAACTATACTCAAACAATGTAGTACTGAAAAAACCATGCTATAAAAGCATGTGGATTACTTACATGTGAGTAAACAAGTAGACCGCTTGTTATCCTTTTAAAGACAATATGTCTACTCAATATAGTTATTACACAAATGAACACAGAGACCTCAAGACTTGGTACACAATACACAATGGCTACGTTTACATGCACAATGCGCAGTCCTTTCAGTTTCGGGGTTCAGTCCGATCGAGTGTTTACATGCACTCTCAATCCTATTAGAAAAGGAATAAACCACCCTCTTCAATCCGATCAAAATTGCATTCCGATCGAGCTCAGTCGGATCGATTAAGGTGTTTACATGAAGGTTTTTCAGTCCGATTGAGCCGTCAATCCGATTACAAACGGATTAGGTTGCATGTAAATGTAGCCAATGATGGTAACAATAGTTTTTGCGAGTGAAAGGGTCATTTTGAGTAGAAAATGAACTCCAGATGTCACAAAACAACAAGTTACTAAACCTAACAACAAAAGCAACCATAAAACAGTGTAAATAGAACTCGAAAACTGTGAAAAATTTTACCTTATTAATTATTCATGGCCCAGTGCATGATGGGAACAACAGGATCATAACTTTGATATTTACTTAAAGACTCCTTGTAAACATAACAAACAATTCCAAGTAAAATACACGTATAAGTTCAAACTTATTTCTACAAGCTTAAATTGAATACTAATATAGAATTTACTTTAATTCAATTCAATTTAATTGCCTGAACTAAATTATTTAATGTAGAAATTACATTTGTTTTAATTTACTTCACCACAAAATCATTTTTATCAGTGTGTATCCTTTGCGATTATTAAACTGTATTATAATTCCAGCCACTGAAGGCTTGATTTCAAAGACCTTCTGATGTTTCAATCCATAAGACAAAACCATAAACTCTAGATAATGAGGTTGGTATCATCTGTGGCTGCAGGGGGTTGTGTGTTTTGACAGCAGGTCTGTTTAAATCATGTGTGACGCTGTGACCCGCGGTGGTCAGTTCTGGATGCTGACGTCCACCGAGGCTCAAGCTGCAGATGCTTGTATGTTGAGTTGTCATGGATCAGTACCGTGTTTTACTGTGCTGTTTGATCGCTGTATGGACTTGGCAATGCTGTCATGTGATGTTTCGTCATGGTGAGGACTGTGAGGCAGTGAAGATGCTGAGAGCTTCATAATGACTGATAACTGGACTGATGTGATTATTGGTGTTTGTTGTCAGGGAAGAAAATCTCAGATCT
>NW_015537961.1:475232-480979 GCF_001515605.1 Sinocyclocheilus anshuiensis
TATATATATATATATATATGCGTGTGTGCATGTGTGTATATATATATATTCATAGATTAATAATAATCCTTTCAAACAGTAGTATGCTACATGGTTGCTATATGACCTCATTATGTATTATGTTCAAGTTTAATGTATTGTGTGGTATCCAGTCATCTTGGATTGCTGTTGTGTTGTGTCATCTTGTGTTCCTGTGGCTCAGTGGTAGAGCATTGCATTAGCAGCGCAAAAGGTTGTGGGTTCAATTCCCAGGGAACACCCATACTGGTAAAAAAATGTATAGCCTGAATGCACGGTAAGTTGCTTTGGATAAAAGCGTCTGCTAAATGCATAAATTATTATTGGATATGAATTATAATTTTTGTGCAATTGAAAATAAATAAATAAATAAAATGCCTTAACTTTTTTCAGTATGGTCAAATAATGAGTCAAAATGATGTTAATGATCACACTTGCATTCAGTTTGTTTGTCATTAAGACAATGGAAGGTGAAGTCAAGTGCGTTGCATTGTAGGATACAGTATCTCATGCAGTGTGCACTGCTGTTTACTGCACATTTTGGCAAATGTAGTAGATGTTCTATGCATGCATACTGCTTTCTTTTAAAAATAGTAGCTAGTATGACGTTTGAAACGTTCTTTCTTTTTATTAATTTATTAAAGAAAATAGTACTTTTATTCAGCAAAGATGCATTAAATTGATCAAAAGTGACAGTAAAGGCAATTATAATGTACAGAGGATTTAATAAATGCTGCTCTTTTGAACTTTCTATTCATCAAAGAGTTCTGAAAAATAAAATGTGTCACGGTTTCCACAAAAATATGAAGCAGCACAACTGTTTTCAACATTGATAATATTAAGAAATGTTTCTTGAGCAGCAAATCAGCATATTAGAATGATTTCTGAAGATCATGTGACATTGAAGACTGGAGTAATGATGCTGAAAATTCAGCTTTGCATCTCAGAAAAAAAAAAAAAGTAAAATAAATTCACATAGAAAATTATTTTAAATTGTAAAAATATTTCAAAATTTTACTGTATTTTTGATCAAATAAATGCTGCCTTGGTATGCAGAAGAGACTTCTTTCAAAAACATTTAGAAAATATTTTTTGGTCTTTGTCAGCTAATGATGAGAATAACTAATTATGCTCTTTTATTTTATAGATCTCACAAGCCTTCCATCATCTGAAGCATTATCTGCCCTCAGCCGGACGTCTGGACAGTGTTACTGACCCTCATCGTTAAAGCTGATGTGTCGAGGGCACGCTGACCTTCAGCAATTTTCCAGCTCACAGGAGCTTAACGGCGGTCAGGAGGGAATGAAATCACAGGCCGTGTGATGGGCTCCGGTTTAAGAGCTTTACAAGACACCGCGACTGACATGCCGGGCAGATGTTCACATGCGCACTGGGACAAAACAAGGAAATCTCTCCGTGCTCACGCACACGCTCGAGGCTCGGGGACGATAAGTGGGGCTGGCAGGCCTGGTCAACACCAGAGGGCTCGAGTTGACTCTTGGCTCTCATGAATCGTGAGTCGTTGAAGCGTTGCAGCGTTAATTTTTTTTGCATGATGTGATAATGAATCTATCGCTCACGGGAAGATGCTTTTAAACGCAGCGGGTTGCCATAATGAACACACAATATACACAATCCAGAGCAACATTTAGGTTGTACTGTGTCTACAAATTTGCACAAAATGAAATGTTCCATTTACACTTCACACGCTAATCTCTCAAATGATTACCTTTCTCATATTTATAGAAGGAATAGCCTAAATCAACTTTTGCACCAGACTGATATGAAACGGTTTCTGGGTGAATCTCACAAAAACATGCCTAGGTTATATTTCACCCCTACAATCAAAAGACAAATAAGTTTTGCATAAATTGTTAGTAAGTTTGCATAAAATAGTAATAAAGCGCCTTTTTCTAGAACTATTAAGATTTGTAATGTTTAGGTTGTATTCTGTCGACAAATGAGTACAAAATTAAGTGTTTAATTCTCTTCCAGATGATCACTTTTATTATATTTACTTTATAAAATAAATAAAAGCAGTCTGATTTTTTTAAAGTCTTTTATCATATTATCATATATAATACATAAAACAACTTTTGCACCAGTCTCATGTTATGACCAACTTCTTGGTGGTAAATTTCATGAAAACATGCTTAGCTTATATTTCACTCTTTAAACCAAAAGAAAAAAAAAGAATATTTGGCAATAAATGAATAAAAATTAGAGCTTCTTTTATAACTATTCATTTTTTTTAATGTTTAGGCTGTTTTCTGTCCACAAATTAGTACAAAATTAAATGTTCAATTCACATCTGATATAAGCTGATCTTCCAAATGATCATATTTATCATAAAATATATACAAACCAGTCTGATTTCTAGGTGAATTTTACCCCAAAAATCAAAAGACAAAAAAGCAGTTGTATTTTGCATAAATGAATAAAAAAATAGTGCTTTTTTATTTATAACTATTAAGGCTTTTGGGTGGGAATATCTGTTTGGCTGACCAATAGCAGGCAGGGGCGTGTTCATTATTTTTGCACTTCATCTTTAGATAATGTTTTGTTCACATTACAGTAATGGGAATGAATTTTGCTTTGTTTAGCTTTTTTTTGCATTATATTATGTCAAGGATAAAGTGTGTTTAAAACTCCACTATGTAACTTTTGGCCCTCTAGTGGTTTAAGCATAAAAATACAAGTTACTTACGGAGAAATATTGTGTTGGTCAGTGGTGCTTCGGCGCCAGTATTCTGAGCGGATGAATCTGACAGTAGACACAAAGACTGCCAAGTAAAGCTGGAAGCTATAACCTGGCTATTTATAGGCAAACAGACCAAAGTATAGTAACTGGTTTAGATTGTTACCAATATTATAAACATTGTTTTTGTGAACCCTGTTGTGTTGATTCGTGTTTTATGACGTAATGACAATTAACGTTACACTATATAACTTTGTAAATTAGCATTTAAATAAGAGAGTACATCATAAAACCATATTCGAATCCTTATCACTATAATTATTTATATTTTAGAGTTGTCAGGACGGATTTACCGTGAAATTGCATATTTTTATCCGTCCTCGGAGCGTGTATACGTTTGGATATGAGATAAACACGCTCAGATGAGTGAATCCGTTGGAAGATGGTTTTATGATGTGTATAAATCTTTAATTTCTAATAGCTTAGAGTAGCTTTAATTGTCATTACGTACCCAGATAGCACACGTACGTCTGCAAGATGTCTGTTAAAGATCGCTTCATCTGGAAAGCATCTGCTAGACATCTGCTAGACATCTGTAAGATGTCAGTGTTACGTACATTCTAAATCTTAAAGACATCTTCTAAACATCTATTTGACATCGGCTAGGAAACGTCCTATAGACGTATTGCAGCAAACACTCTAAAAATACGTCTTACAGATGTAAATGCAGACGTCAGATAGACATCTCAGTGATGAGTGCTATCAGGGTAGCCTACAAAATAATTCACAAGATCTTAATTAGCCTAAATTTTCTTTAAGCAAAATATTTCATCTAGAAATATGACCTGAAAATGTCTTTGATGGGTTTCGTGAGATTCCACCCAAGAAAAGTTGTAGGATGGACGGTGAGAGACGGCCCACTGTGACCACATCACAGCCAGACAGATCATAGCCGGAGGAGAGACGCAGCGCTGCTGCTGTGGGACTCCAAGGACAGAGAGAGAGAATGAAGGTTGGGAAAACCACAGATGGTGACTCAGTACCTGCAGGGAGGGAATCTAAAACTAAAATGAGCTTTGCCTTTGGTGAAGGAGATGATAATTGCTGCATTAGAAACCATGGGACAGTTATCATAGTCTGCTATTCTGTCATCCATTGTGTGGAGGAGGACGGTGTGTTCATTTAGCTGCTGGGAACTATCACCATTTTGCCCTTTAATAATGCTTTCAGTGTACTGTAAAGGCTCAAGTATAGGCTACTTCATTTTCCATGAGCAGTTGAGTGCGCAAGCCTTCCATAAACTCATTTGACTGTGAGCTTGGAAAGACACGCACTATTGTATCATTTGCTTTTTTAAGAAATAAAAATAATTTAATAAAGTTAGAAAATGCTACAATTCTAAACTTATTGTATTGTAACTTAACTTCAAAAAAAAGCTTGCAGAAAATACAGTTTTGCAAGGGTGTGGGTCTGATTTTGGCATTGGACATAACATCAGACAACAGACATTTAATTGTTTGATCAAAATTATTGCTAGGAACAATTTAATAGTCGCTGGATATTGGTAGGGACATTTCATAGCATCCCTACTAAATTCTACGCCCTGATAAGTGTGCGATTAATCACACAAAAAGGGTGTGATTAATCTGATTAACAATTTTAATATATTGACAGCCCTAATAAAGTTATAGTGTTGTAAGAAAAGTTTTATTTTTGCAACCTTTAAATTGCATTATAATCACAACAAGAAAACTGGACATTTCATCGTTTTAAAAATATTCATAATATTAGGAATGTTAGGAAATATGTTCTCACATTTTCTAACCGGTTGTCTGTGCTGCGTCTCATAATGCCTTAGCCTTGATGTGCAGCTAATTATACATTTTTGTTCAATTAATAACATGCAGCATTATCATTCTAAACAGTGGTACAGTGTAACACACATGCACGCTCTCTATAGGGACCGTTGTAATGGCTGATTAGTCTGAAATGCATAATGACTCTCTACTTCATTATTAATTAAATCAGGCTTCTCATTTAGTTTTCTCGGGTTTCCCGTCGGAAGAGATTAAAGTGCCCATCTAGGCCTGTGTAGATCTATTCAAATCATGCCTTTATAAAACAACTGATACCAGTCTGCTGGCTTTGTTTGATCATTTCTGTTTTGCATTTTCACTCAAATCCTCTAAAGACAAAAGCATACACTATATGTGCATTATGAGTGGAGTATGATTTAAAGGGGTGGTTCACTGTTTTTTTCTAGGCTTGATTGTGTTTATGGGGTGCAGTCTAACATGTATTAATGCTTCGTTTAAAAAAAACGCATTATTTTTCACATAATTTACCTTTATTCCACACCGCTCTGTCCCTTCTCTGAGAAACGGGCTGATCTTTTCCTGTTTTTATGAAGCCCCACCCTCAGAAATAGGCGATGGGCTCTGATTGGTTAGCTAGCCCAGTGTGTTGTGATTGGCTAAACCGCCTCTAGTGTGCATCTAAACATCCCGCCCCTCACCTCAGCGGCATGTGCTCCGGTTGTATTGTAAACAAGGCGTCGTTAATATTGCTTATCAGTTTGAGCTAGGGTTGCCAACTGTCCCGTATTTTGGGCCTAATTGATTTGTCCCGTACGTGACTTCCCTTGTCCCATTTTTTGACTGCTACGCTGATCTAACCACTGACTGATACAAGTAAATCAGAAATCGTGAACATAAAGGCTGAGGAACCCTCTGACGGCTGGTTGCTCCCGCCTCGCAGCAAGCAGCGCTCGCGCTAACGCCAATTCCGTCCGTGTTTTGACTTCAGTAAATCAGTTTTGGCAAATACAAGCTACGTGATTATTTTTTACTGTAATGTTGTTAAATAGAGAAAAGTGTGTGTGTGTGTGTGTGTGTGTGTGTGTGTGTCATGCCCTTAAGGTGATTGTCCCATATTTTCATTTTCTGAAGTTGGCAACCCTAGTTTGAGCCCGATTGAGAAGCAGAGGATATTAGTGAAGAGGATCGTGCAGAACCTGTGCAAGCACGGCTTT
>NW_015537961.1:481095-481332 GCF_001515605.1 Sinocyclocheilus anshuiensis
CACTTCTCATAGCTATGTGAAAATAAGTGTATAATTGGAACAGTTCATTGTTGGAGCTGAGCTGAATACTGAATATGAAGAGAGAGCGAGAGAGAGAGATGCAGCGCGTGTGCAGAGCAAGAGGAACAGTATTAAGAATTAAGAACTTAGAACATTGATTTTGAAACTTGTGAATCCATTAGAATCGTTAGAAGACAGAATCGCGATTCATATATGAATAGATTCTTACGTGCAGCC
>NW_015537961.1:482873-483447 GCF_001515605.1 Sinocyclocheilus anshuiensis
CACTTCTCATAGCTATGTGAAAATAAGTGTATAATTGGAACAGTTCATTGTTGGAGCTGAGCTGAATATGAGAGAGAGAGAGAGAGCGAGAGAGAGAGATGCAGCGCGTGTGCAGAGCAAGAGGAACAGTATTAAGAACCGCTGCTTTAGAACATTGATTTTGAAACTTGTGAATCCATTAGAAACGTTAGAAGACAGAATCGCGATTCATATATGAATAGATTCTTACGTGCAGCCCCGGCTGGTCGCTCCCGCCTCACAGCAAGCGGCGCTCGCGCTAACGCCAATTCCGTCCGTGTTTTGACTTCAGTAAATCAGTTTTGGTGAATACAAACAACGTGATAATTTTTCATGAGTCCAACATCCCGCCGCACAAAAGACGTGATCAGTAAGGGAAGTCGTCTTTCACTACTGTAATGTTGTTTGTTGAAATGTTTTATATTTAAGTAACTAATAGCATAAATCTTAACCTTGGACCTTATTCTTGAAATACAACATGACCAATAAAAAGGTGTCAAGCACCAAAAGCAGCCCATATTAAATCTATAAGCTGTCTTTAATTGAAAAATACGCA
>NW_015537961.1:485099-492563 GCF_001515605.1 Sinocyclocheilus anshuiensis
CCTCGCCCCCTTTGCTGCCTTTTCCTGAGGGCGGGGTTTATCTGGGTTTGTGATGTCACGAACCCGGGAAATAACTCGTTGTAGTCCCTACCAGCCGTTTTTGTAGGCATTAAACTGCCAGAATTTTAAAAGACGATATCTCCGTTTGCATTGAACTTTCAGCTTCGTAACTTTGCTGATATTGTTTATGCTCAAACGGCAACATTACACACTAACTAGTAACATTACAAAAGTGAAATCACAATGAACCACCCCTTTAATTAAATGGCACAACAGGCAGCTCTCTTTTAACACAGACTTTTAAGAAGGGATGGATGTTTGCTTCAAGTGATAGGCCAGGTAAGTGAAATTATATTATCTTGCTGTATGTGTGTCATTTTCTTTACGTTTTCTGACTAAAAGCAACCAAAAAGCCAATTTAAAGTGGTTAAGCAAATAATAATAATAATAATCGGCAGGGATCCCAGACCAATACAATTAGTGTGCCTCCTCTATTTTAAAACCCACGAGCCGCCACTGTCCCTACTAAATTCTACGCCCTGATAAGTGTGCGATTAATCACACAAAAAGGGTGATTAATCCGATTAACAATTTTAATATATTGACAGCCCTAATAAAGTTATAGTGTTGTAAGTGTAGTGTTTTTTTCAAACTTTAAAGTGCATTATAATCACAACAAGAAAACTGGACATTTCATTGTTTTAATAATATTCATAATATTAGGAATATTAAGAAATTTGTTCTCACATTTTCTAACCGGTTGTCTGTGCTGCGTCTCATAATGCCTTAGCCTTGATGTGCATCTAATTATTAATTTTTGTTCAATTAATAGCATGCACCATTATCATTCTAAACCGTGGTACAGTGTAACACACGTGCACGCTCTCTATAGGGACCGTTGTAATGGCTGATTAGTCTGAAATGCATAATGACTCTGTACTTCATTATTAAATCAGGCTTCTCATTTAGTTTTCTCGGGTTTCCCGTCGGAAGTGATTAAAATGCCCATCTAGGCCTGTGTAGATCTATTAAAATCATGCCTTTATAAAACAGCAGATATCAGTCTGCTGGCTTTGTTTGATCATTTCTGTTCTGCATTTTCACTCAAATCCTCTAAAGACAAAAGCATACACTATATGTGCATTATGAGTGGAGTATGATTTAAGCCACACTTCCCAAGGTTATATAGAGGCTGCATCTATTAAACCAGTAATCTGCAACCCATGACCATAATCTTGCATGTTAACCCAGATTTAACCTCTTCTCGACTGGATTGAAGTCCGGCCAACTTGAGGTTTTTGTGTCATTCCATCCCATGCACATCAATAATAAATGCTTTCACTCATATGCAGGCTCATGTTTTAGACATTTGGGGGTGGAATCCATGGAATTTTGCAGAAAGGATTCTAATACAGGTGCATCTCAATAAATTAGAATGTCATGGAAAAGTTCATTTATTTCAGTAATTCAACTCAAATTGTGAAACTCGTGTATTAAATAAATTCAATGCAGACAGACTGAAGAACCAAAGACTTAAACTACTTCAGTCTGTGTGCATTGAATTTATTTAATACACGAGTTTCACAATTTGAGTTGAATTACTGAAATAAATGAACTTTTCCACGACATTCTAATTTATTGAGATGCACCTGTATATTAAAATGTTTTAAAGGATTATGATTTTGACTCTTCTTCAGTGTTTTTTTTTAAGTAGAAATCATGGCTAGATTAGTGCACTTACAATGGAAATACACACCATTAGACAATAGCATCACTTGCTTATGTGTGATAAAATTGCTTTCTAACTTTGAAAAGTTATATCCAATTTTTCAACTTCTGCTCATGGCATGTAAGTTAATATGCTGGTAAACCTAGTAACTTTTACTATGCATGCAGTATTTTTGTCTTGTTTCCAGTATCCAACATTTTTAAATCTAGATACATTCACTTAAGAAGATATTAAGTCTTGTTTTCTGAAAAAATAAAGTTATTTTAAGCTTAAAACAAGAAAAATAAACTGAATTTACAGGGAAACAAGATTACTTTTCTGACCCCAAAGGCAGATATTATTTCTTGTTTTAAGCATAAACTCAATTTTGACATTTTTTTCAGAAAACAAGTCTTTATCTTATATCATTTTTCCTCTCAAGTAAATGTCTTGATTTAAAGAAGACCTATTATGCCCCTTTTTACAAGATATAATATAAGTCTCAAGTGTCCCCAGAATGTCTGTGATGTTTCAGCTCAAAATACCCCACAGATCATTTATTTTACCATTTTGAATATGCCCATTTTGAGATGTTTTCATGCATGTATCTTTAAATGCAAATGAGCTGCTGTTCCCCGCCCCCTTTTTTCAGAAGAAGACCTAGCTAGGCCTTTAGCTCGTGCCAGATTGCAGTTCTTCATCGTCATGAAAGCTTATTATTTGCATGCGTTTTAAATCCATATCAGTTTAAACTTATATAGGGTTTTCTGAGCGCACAGAAAGTGGCTGTCGCACTGCACGTGAGTACTAAACTAAGTTATCTTTCGTATCTTATTGCGCTTAAACTGTCAAATACACACAAAGTTTACATAAACACAATAGGTTAAGTCTGGGAACGTAAACAGCTTGGAAAGTAATCGCAATTTATATAAGATCTGTTTATTAAGTGACTGCAGCGTAATATACATGTACAGTACCCACTGCTGTCTATGCTGTTAATATGAATCAAACAACAAAAGAAAAACAGAAAATCACTCTTTAATAATTTTAGTTGTTTTAATAATACATTATTTTATTTTTATTTTATTTTTTGCTTGAATGCGGCTTTTAAATGCTCTGGTGAATTTAAACATGGCGGACTGTGTGCGGCTCACTCAGGGTACAAGTCGTGGGCGGGGCATGTACCAGTGTGATGTCACATTGGGAAGAAAACTGGGACAGCTCGTTTTGACACTTACTTATGGGGATTATATATTTATTAAAAAAAAGGAGTGGGTGGATTTTTGCTATTATATGGTGGTTGCTTACACACTAAGGATGCACATTTATATTCAAACACCATGTAAAAGTGAATTTTGCATAATAGGTCCCCTTTTAAGAATATTTAGATATTTGCACTGGAAAACAATACAAAAATACTAAGAAAATATATATTTTTTATATTTGTATGAAAGTTAAAAAATAGTACATCCCTCCACTAAAAGAATATTTGAGACGATTTACAGCTCAGATAACACATTTTAATTAATGTAAGTGCTTTAACAACAAGATAGCTTTACATTTCTGCTTTTAACATCTCAAAGTACTTCTATTGAAAGTGAATTACTGGTTTTGTACAGAAAATGGAGAGGCCAGTGAAATTAATTCCTGTGGGAATCAATATTATAATTATAGTTTTGTTGAATTTATTTGCCCCCATATATATAATGCCCAGTGATTTTATATTTGTATATTTAAAAGCTTGTTCTTTATGCAAAATATAGTGCATTTGCTTCTGAATGGAACACATTAACCGACTCTCTCTTTCTGCTTCCTGAATAAATTTGCTTCCAAATGATTCTGCTTTTCATCTCCATCTAAAGGCTCTGAAGACAATAGGATGTGAGCTTGTCACTGAATGACATGTGAGGTAATCTGTGCTTTAGTTTAGAAGAAAAACACATGGCATCTCTTTAAAGGGATCATATGATGTTGCTAAAAAGAACATTATTTAGTGTATTTAGTGTAATGAAATGTGTTTATGCGGTTCAAGGTTCAAAAAACACATTATTTTCCACATACTGTACATTATTGTTTCTCCTCTATGCCCCGCCTTTCTGAAACGCGTCAATTTTTACAAAGCTCATCGGTCTGAAAAGCGAGGTGTGCTGTGATTGGCCAGCTATCCAGTGCGTTGTGATTGGCCGAATACCTCAAGCATGTGATGGAAATGTTACGCCCCTTGCCATACTGTGATGCCGTGTCCCGGCGCGATGAGACAACACCAATAAAACCCATTATAAACAAGGCATTTGTTGCATCCAGTGGGGACATATTTACTGATTATAATGACTTATACTGTCTTTTTACGCGTCCACGGTGAAAGCCGATCTGGCGAGCCACAGCGCGAAGTTAATGTATTTCCTCAGCGACCAGCACGGATCAGCTCTAGGCATGACGAAGCGGATATCGTCCTCTTTTGGAAGGCAAAACAAAGTAGTTTCGCTTTCACAACGAAGCACATAGCGCCTTCATGACATGGCGGCGGAGGCAGCAACAATACTACAGCGAGAATAATAGTTACGCCTTCTTTCTTTGCGTGAACATTTGGGCGGCATTATGCAAATCATCCCACACAGTGACGTAGATATGTGGGGGCGTGTTAGAACGAGCCGTTTTAGGTAGGCGTGGTTGACTCTTAACTTTTATAAAGAATATCTTTTTGGGTTTGAGACTTTAGTCTTTGCAACTTTAGGGCTCTTATCTATGCACGAACAGCTTGTAACACTCCAAAGAGAAAGGAAAAATTGAAATTGCATCATATGACCCCTTTAATAACGTTGGCAGCGTCCCCATAGGGCAGTGTGTGTGTCAGTGTGGAGCTCAGGAGGTCCTCCACGCTTCTTTCTGCTCCACGCTTCTGCTCGTGGCTATAGATGCTGTGTGAATTTAAAGTGTCTGTTTTGTAGCGATCTGCTGATGCATCTCTGCCCTCTCATGTGACCGTGGGCTTTCAGAGACATTTGATTTTAATTTCATGACAAGCACATGCCTCCCAAACAGGGTTATTAAAGTTTACTAAAACTAAAACCATAAAAAAACTTTAACTGAAATAATAATAATAATCAAATATAAATAGCTTTAAACTTCCTTTATTTCAGCTAGATGCCAAAGCAATATTTCTCGTTTTAGTTTAGTTTAAAGGGATAGTTCACCCCAAAATGAAAATTAGCCCATGATTTACTCACCCTCAAGCCATCAGTGTATGAACTATCCCTTTAACTTGATGCAAAATGCAAATACATAAATACATAAACTAATAAAAAAAAATTAGAACTCAAGTAAATTTAATAAAAATGATATAGACCTATTAAAAAAAAAAGAAACTAATAAAAATGACAAACCCCACAACAAAATGTTTAAAAATTTTACTAAAATTAAAATGAAAACAGAAAATATACAAATCAAAATATTAATAAAAACTATAGTATCTCATTTATACTAAAATAAGTGTTTTATTTTACATATAAGTTATTACCATAATTAATGTAAGTTAAAAATACAAAATTACAATGATTTAAAAAAAAAAAACAAGTACTTAAAAATTTAACTTTTTTTTCTCATGTATTCATGAGAATGTAGGCTTCATTGTCTTGAAAATAATGTCACAATGAATTTAAAATGGACCTAAAATAGTCTTGATTTTCTTTATGCACATTTTTTTTTTTTTTTTATTATGATTTTTGATATCGCTGGGAAATATGACTTGGACATTCTTGACCGTTATGAAGAGATTTACCCTCATGTGACTCTTGAAATGAGTGAGCATAGATAACAGCCAATCTCAGGGTCATTCTCATGTAAAAGTAGTTTCCTGCTGTTAGAGAGGAAGTTAACTCATTTCTATTCCTTACAGAGACGGCCAGGTCAGAGGTCAACAGGCCCAATCTGTCCCAGAGATTGAGACAGGAAGCAGATCTTTGTGAAGAGGCCGGTCTCTGAGGTCATTGTGCTTCATTCAGAGTTACTGCTCATTATTCTGCTCGTGTTATAGTCTCAGAATTGCTCAGTGTTTCACAGTGGGTTTCAATTCACGTGAACAGACATAATCAAAAATAGTTCAGACAGAAATGAATTAAACATCAGCCTTTTCATGCACTATTTAGAGAGTTTCCTTTGATGTAGGTTCGTAGTCACTGGCCATCTGATTTGTGTGGTTAGGATTAGTGTGAATGATTCGAAGTCAGCAACATTTAAACATCCTTAAAACAAGATGAATTTACCCAAGAAGCAAAGCTGCACAGTTGTTTTCAGGGAAAGTGTCTTTAATTCAGATGCATTTGTTCTGTTCCCGTGGCAAATTTTGGTATTTGTTTTAAGCTTAACAGCCATTTTTTCCAGTATTTGTCTAGTAAAATGATATTCTTTTTGAAGCTGGCACTTTTGCAATTCAGCTTTAACCCTGCTTTTGTGTTCGGGTCAATTTGACCTGCATTTGAACTGTTTGAAACACTGGTTATTAATAAAGTCAATCGCGATACAGTTGGTGGTCGGGGTTTATATGAATGCCTTTGTTTATATGAAGAGATTTCTTTTATTTGTATTATTTATTTATTTGATTTAGGATTTATTAGTATTTATTCGTATAAATTCTAGTTTTAAAATTTTAAAACAAAATTTCAAATTTTAATAAAAGGACACTTTTTCATTTATAATTTGTCTTAAATCTCATGTTGTAAAAAAAAAAAGAAAGAAAATCGTGTCTTGAAATCAGTATTGTGAATCTTATTGCATCATGAGTTGAGTGAATCGTTACATCCCTACTGGCTAAACTATTTATTTCTTTCTGAAATTTGATGACTTTTTCTCATTTAGGGTCATGAATGTGCATGCAAAGTTTTGACGCATAGATGCATTTTGGAAAGGCTATACAAATTTTGTGTCCAAAAATCAACAAGCTGAAAAAAGTCAGGTTAAAATAAATAAATAAATAAATACAATTCTTTATTGTAAGTGACTTTAATATCAAATAACATATTATACTGTTATTTTAGTATCATTAATATACTTACAGTGTTTGTTAACATTCTTTACATTTTATTTTAAATTTCAATTTTAGATTTTATTTTTATATTTTCTAAAACACACAAAAAATATAATAAAATAAAAAAATAACCTTTATTGTAGGTCACTTTAGTATAAAATAACACATTACAGTGTTATTTTAGTATCATTGATATACTTTGTTAATATTTTGAATTGGATATTATTTTTATATTTTCTGTTTTGACTTTAATTTTAAAGTTGTATTAATTTTGTGATTTTTTTTAAATATAGTTTTTATGCATTTTTTTTATTAGTTTTAGTTTATTTAATCTTTGTTATTTTCATCGTTAAACTAAACGAAAATGAAAAATGTTGCATTGCAACTAACATTTTTTTCATTTCTTTTTTTTAAATCTGGTTTTAGTAGTTAACTATAATAACCGTGGTACATTACTACTTAGAACAAACCTGGTAAAAATAACTGGCCTTTTTTTGCCCTCCAGGTGTGACGTCACGTTGACACTATAAATAGTGAAACATGAAACCAATCTGAATTCATTCAAATAACACAATCTAAAATCTACACTGAAATCGTATTCTACATTTTTCCAGCTGTTTCTCTCATATCGTTCGGGAATTGAGTTTAACCCGCTGTGACTTGAGGTTTGTCCTGCGTCCACGGGAATATTGACTTCTTATATCCTGATGTGGAAACACACACACACACACAC
>NW_015537961.1:492596-517099 GCF_001515605.1 Sinocyclocheilus anshuiensis
CACACACACACACACACACACACACACACACACACACACACACACACACACACACAGAGACAGACAGACAGACACAGAGACAGACAGACAGACAGAGACAGACAGGATCACTGCGAGTAAAGGAATTACATCCCATCTGCCTGAAACACTCAGAAATGAGTGAAATGAAGAAATGACATCATCTGAGCCGGAGAGTGTGCAAAAAGAGGGAGGAGTTTCGCTCCTGGGTGATTTCTGCTCTTCATTAGCAGCAGAATAATGTGCTGAGATGTTTAGGAGACATGTGATCATGTGTGAGAGAAACTGAAGTGCAATTCAAGCTGGATTCCCTCATTTCTCTCTCTTTTATACATCCTTTGTCGACAGGGTTTTCCTCAGTGGGCACTTTGGCGAAACAAAAACCAAAAGGATTGTTAATTATGAATGCTAAATTCATCCTCAACCTCTAGAATGAGTATTTTTTTGCAGTTTAGTTTCTATAAATGCTCTTAAGTTTTCTAAACGTTACAATATGTTTTCATAGCACAATTTGTCTATTTATTTTTTTCATTTATTTAAAAAAAATATTGAGTATGTTTTATTTTTAACATTAATTAAATGGTTTTAATGTTGTCCATTTATTTTTCCAGTTAGTTTAAAAGTTATTTAATATTTTATTGTTTTATTTAGTTTCAAAACATTAAGTAAATAAACAGTTTTAATTTGGTCTATTTATTTTTCCAGTTAGTTTAAAAATTATTTAATATTTTATTTTTAAACATTAATTAAATAAACAGTTATAAAATGGTCTATTTTTCCAGTTAGTTAAAAAGTTATTTAATGTTTTATTTTATGTTTAAAACATTAATTAAAGTTTCATTAATGTTTAAACTGTTTAAAATGTGTCTATTTTTCCAGTTAGTTTAAAATTATTTAATATTTTCTTTTGTTTTATTTTTAATTTATTTATTTATTATGTCAAATATATAACATTTTTGTTACTAATTACTACTTTGATAACTGATTCCTTTATTTTATTTTGAAGTGTCACTTCTAGTTCTCCATACTTTACAACTAAATTATTTTGAATGCTATCTAGAGAATCTCTACCACTAGCTATGTTTCCATCACCCTGTTTTTATGTGCATTTTGAAGTGATGGAAATGCCAAATTTAAAAAAAAAAATCCCTAAATTCGCAAAATAGTTTTTACGCTCGCTTGAGGTGTTTTTTGAAAAGGGTTCATGAGAAAAATGGGAGATGGAAACGTATTTTGCGAATAAATTATTCCATGCGCATCAAAAAAGTAATGTGACTTTGTGCTATGGGACGGCATAACCTGACTAACCAGCGGACCGATCTCGTTGCACAGCATCTGAAATGTTGTCATGGTCGTTCTTAAAGGGATACTCCACCCCAAAATGAAAATTTTGTCATTAATCACTTACCCCCGTGTCGTTCCAAACCCCTAAAAGCTTTGTTCATCTTCGAAACACAATTTAAGATATTTTGCATGAAAACCGGGAGGCTTGTGACTGTCCCATTGACTGCCAAGTAAATAACACTGTCAAGGTCCAGAAAAGTATGAAAGACATCGTCAGAATAGTCCATCTGCCATCAGTGGTTCAACCGTAACGTTATGAAGCGACGAGAATACTTTTTGTACGTGAAGAAAACAAAAATAATGACTTTATTCAACAATTCGTCTCCTCTGTGTATCTCCGCATCACCGTAGCGAAATTTTGGAGAATATCCGCTGAACGCAAGCAGCGTACGCTCTTCTGTGTCAGCCGCTCTGCACGGATGCGCTGTTTTCGTTCAAATAAAAGCGTAAATACATGTAGAAAACGTATCCTTGTGTCGCGGCTGAGACAGAATAGCGTTAATTTACTTGGCAGTCAATGGGACAGTCACAAGCCTCCCGGTTTTCATCCAAAATATCTTAAATTGTGTTCCGAAGACGAACAAAGCTTTTACGGGTTTGGAACGACATGGGGGTAAGTGATTAATGACAAAATTTTCATTTTAGGGTGGAGTAACCCTTTAAAAGCCTGAACAAAGTCTATCGTCAAAGTATTTCTGGATAATTGTCTCCCAGAACTGTCTTACACGACTGCGTTCCCAAACAGCAGCATCCACCGCATTTATTGGGTTTCGTCTTCTATAATATAATTTATTATATATGAAAATTATCATATTCAGTGGCTTCTCCTACTTTTCTTAGTGACATTTAGTACCAGTTTATCAGGAAGTGACGATTTTGTTCTCTTTGACTCGTTGGAATTTAAACGGTGCTTTATTTGCAAATGTTTTATGCGATATTCCAATTTTGCGCATAAGTTAAAATCTTTGGATGGAAACCCGGCTATTGCTGAGTTCCCAAGATGTTTCTTTGCTCTTTCAGCCATTTTTCCTGCTGAAATGGAGCTGTTCCTCCTCTGTAGCGCTGGCGAGGTTGTGCTGTGCCGTGTCAGTGATGGGTGATCTGTTTTCATTTGTCAGCTCTCTCTCACGGATGGTGGCACATGACAAAGAGGCTCGACACACTTGACGCCTGATTGATATTTCCATCGCCGGCGCGGTTGTTTTCCAGCAGGTGAATATGAGATGGGAAATAACACAGAGTGCTGTGGTTCTGCAGTCTCAGAGTTTTTAATCCAGTTTATTTACATGAATGTGGTATAAACCTTAGTCCCATTTCGTTTTTGTAAACTCCAAAACTCTTAAAGTGACAGTCCGCCCAAAAATGGCATTTCTAGCATCATTTACGTACCCTCCTGTAGGGGTGGGCAAGATGACCAAAATCTTATATCACGATATGAGTAATTTTGTTTCACAGTTACGGTATATATCACAATATAGTTATTTTTGCTTTCAATAAGGTCTTTATGATATAAAAAATTTTGATACCATATAAATTTCATAATTCTTGTCACCAGTGTCAATATAACAAAAAACCAATACAAAAAAAAAAAACTCAAGCTCACTGAAGACAAGTAAACAGTCAGCGATGAAATAAGAATAAGAAACTAATTACAAGCAATAGGACAAACTACAGTAGAACAAATAAGAAATGCTACATTCATTGTATAAAGTAATCAAATGTATAAAAACACTGCATATTCTTCACTGTGTAAATTAAATGTATATTTCTTCTTATTAAAGTTACAAAAGTGATTTAGTCAAGAGCAATGGTAGATTTTCTCTC
Organism: Sinocyclocheilus anshuiensis; assembly: GCF_001515605.1. NCBI lineage: Eukaryota > Metazoa > Chordata > Actinopteri > Cypriniformes > Cyprinidae > Sinocyclocheilus > Sinocyclocheilus anshuiensis. The sequence continues at coordinate 495,783 of NW_015537961.1, forward strand.
TTTGGTTGATTGATTAAAATGAATGACAGACAGCAGGAATATTAGACTGCTGTCACTTTAAGAGCTGCCCGGATCCAATCTACTGTTACACGTTTTCTTTCTCAGCTGTTTGCTTTCACTTAAGACCTAAATTACTGTGTTTACGAGGATACTCCCAAAGACGGGCATTTTGACACATACGAGTGTGTGTATTTAACCGTTCAAAGCCTATAAAGTGGCAAAAATAACTCCAGCCAAATGAGTTCTCTTTCACTGCTGATTGCGTTTCAATGGTTCAAAAACACAATGCTTAAAAACGCGTGTAAACTATACGTTTTCGTGACCATGTAGCACAGCATGTGAGTGTGTAACTGCGATAGAGACGATAGTCGAAAATATCTACTGGTTAATTGTGTCCAGCGGTATATCGCCCACCCCTACACTCATGTTGTTATGACTCTAAAGATGCAACATGAAATGTGTTTTGCAGAATCTTCATACAGCTCTTACCAGTCATTTTAACTCAAAATCGTATAGTTAGATGTAGACTTTGTGACAACTAGCCCCGGTCTCCCCAACTGAAGTTTGTAATATTCAGTGTTCTATATGTTTGTTTTTGTACTTGGTTTGAAAAAAATATGAGCTAAACGGTGCAACAATGATGGAGTGTTGTGTGTGGTTGCTAGGGTATTGCTATGTGGTTGCTATGGTATTCTGCATAGTTGCCAGGGAATTGCTTAGTAAATGATAAGTTCTATTTTTTGCAATAATTGTGATATCATATCCAATCCAATTGTAAATGATCTTTCAAATATCCAAAGGTTGATGATTTGCTATTTAGGGACTGAATAAACTTGTGCGGCTGAGTCCAATAGTTTTAACCAAGAGAAATCATATGAATCCAACATCAATCCACTGAGATAAATAATAAAGACATTCAGGTGAAGTTCATTTGAGGGCACTCCTTTAAAATGTGACGTAATGGCCTTTTCCAAAGCGATCCAGTCAAATAGAGATATATGAGGTAATTTTATAACCGTGGAGTGCTGTTGTTAAACAGTGTTATGAATATCCTTCCATTGAACGTGAACAATAGTGAACACAATACAATGATATATGACTTATTATAAAGCTTGAGCTGGTGAAATGTTACACACTGGCTTCAGGCAAATAATATTTGGGTGAATGTCATGAAAACACGACCAGGTCAATTAAAAAAAAAAGAAAAAAAAAAGTAATTAATTAAAAAAATAAAAATAAATGGATATAATAATAATAATAATCCTATTTGTTGTTATTATTATTATTATTCCAGTGAAATATGATAGTGAATGTCATGAAAACATGGCTAGGTACATTTTTCAAAAATAAAAATGAAAAATAAATGTAATAATAATAATAATAATTATTATTATTATTATTATTTTGTGAGTGAAATATAATAATGAATGTCATGAAAACATGGCCAGATTAATTTTTCTTTCATTCATTGCCAGTTAAATATCACCTTGGCCAGTTTTGTGAGATTCACCCACTTAGCAAGGAATTTCAGCAGAGCTAAATATAATTTTCAATTTCTATGATAATTTCAGTGCACATTAATTTTCCTGCCAAAGTCTGCATATAAGGCCACATAGGTCAGTTTGTCCCACATGTCAGTTAGCAGCAGTATATACTACATTCAGCATTGACTATAGGGCTCCTAAATATAGACGCCGCATACACGGAGCTCCTGTCTTCAGGCTACAAACTCCTCTGTGTCACTGACCTGCAGGGTTAGCTAGGGAAAAAAAAACATGTTTTCCTTTGCTCTTTTGTGTTCCAGACTGCATCTCTCAAAGATAATTGCTTTGATATCCAAAGATTCACCCGTTTTGACATCCAAGTATTTGGATGTTTTGAATTTTTTGGGGTTAAAGGGGAACCTACATTTGTGTGTTTGCTTGTGAGCGAGCTAGAATGGATATATGCACTCTAGACAAATTTGTCCTGGAGGGAAAGTCAGATGTGTGTGTGTTTAACTCCTCCTCCAGTGTAGTGTAGTTTGACAAGCAACAAACTACTCCAAATAACACTGGTCTGCATCATATTTACTGAATGAAATCCAATACTTGGATACCATACGTGGCTGCTCTCAAGTATAAGGGGCTTTCCTTGCCATTAATGCTTGGATAACCCCTTATTTACACTGCAACATGGCCACCGGAGCTGATCGCATCCACTGTAGTCAATGCTTGTGTTTACTGACTGCATGTTTCAGGAGCGTCCCAGAAGTGGCTCTCCGTGCTGCTTCTCTAAAGTTACACGCATACGTCTCCTGCCATTATAAATAATGGCTACTGCGGTGGCTTCGATATTAGTTAACATACCAACATCCGTTGCCATGACTTATCGTGAGAGAAAAAAATTGTTTTAGTTGCATAACATCGGTTAATGGAAACGCCGTCATTTCACAATTGTTTTTTTAACCAACATTTATAAATTATCGCAAAAGTTTTGCGCAAATCTGTAATGGAAACGCAACTAATGATTCTGAAGACATTATTTTATGCCTAATCCTGATTTCCACTCCTTTGCAGTTAAATTATATATTTTGATTACTTCGTTTTATTGTTGAAACTGCTGAAACTTTCAACATTTGACTGCTTTTGTTATTTGGGTAAATGCATTAAAACTACATGTATAACATTTGAAAAAATCTTCATTCTTATTTTGTGTGTGTGTGTGTGTGTGGGGGTGTTGAATGAAAGTTATTTATTTATTTATTTATTTTATCTCAGCATAATAAAATTAGGTAATATTAGGCATTTTTGGAAATCTGTGATGTGTTTGCATTACATATAACAAAAGGTTTTAATAATTTATTTTAAAGAAATATAGCACAAGCACACTTTTCAAAGCAAAGAAATTTAAGTTTAAGTTTCAAAATAGAAGGAATAGATATTTAAAATTAATTAATTTAAATTTGAATATTGGTCTGTTTTGTTCTATTAGCAGATTTAAAAAAAAAAGTCGCTATTGTTTAATTAAGAGATTAAAATATTAGTTGTATTGTTCTATTAAGAGATTAAAATTTTAGTCTTATTGTTCAATTAAGAGATTAAAATATTAGTTGTATTGTTCAATTAAGAGATTTTTATTAATATTATTATATAAATATTATTAGTTGTGATTTGAATTTTTTTGAACTCAAATATATCATACTTACAACAGATATTGGTTTACAATTTACAAGAAAATACTATTTCAGTCTTTCTACTTCAAAATTTCATGTTTTCATTTCATTCAATGTGTTACTTGCTTTTTATTTGTAGTTATTTATGTAATTTACAAGCAATTGTTTGAGCAAAAAAAATTGATGTAGGATTTATAAAATAAATTTTAGTGTATACTGAAAAAAATGTTATTCAGAAATTGCTAGTAAATTTCACAAATAATTATAACAGCAAGTAACACTTTGAGTAAATTATTACATTTTAAAATAGAAAGACTGAATTTTTATTTTTCTTGTCAAATGTGCTCCAGAATCATGTTTTATTAACAACTTCAAAAAATATATTTTTTTACAGTGTATAATTGAGATGATTATAATTACAAAAAATGTGCAGCCAGAGCAGTTTTTATCCCAAACAGGGTGACTGCATTAAACTTCAACAGATTAATTTACACCAAACACAAGGAATAAGACTAGAAAACACTGTTTAAAGACTGAGATTTCTGGAGGCCGAGCTGTTTCTCTCTGTCCTCCTGTGAAAAACAGATGCTGTTTCATTCATCTGTCTGAAAGTTATACTCCGAATCTTTCCTCCCACTACAAAGACATTGAGCTCAAAGGCAGAGCCTCTCATTAGTGTGGGCGGATGAAGACCCTGCGGCCTTTGTTATATGGAGAAATCGCTAGAACAGCGTCTGTGAAGTCCGTCACCGGAGGGACCGTCGGTCCGTTTAGATTGTCTTCCTCATCAGGAGATGAGAAGAATCCCAGGTCAGTGTGACTGATTTGCACTACAAAGCAAAGATGAGGTATCATGTGTGACTCTTGAGGACGGACCACCCAAAAACCATGAAACTGAGAACGCGTGAACCGATCTCATATAACTGACCCTAAGCAACAACGCTCCAAACTTGCATTTAATTTCCTGATATACTCGAAAGTGTTTGTGACAAGTGGGTGTTTGAATGATTAAAGATGAGTTTGATGTTCTGACTGCGGTCGGGAATTGCAGTTCAAATCTTGGCCGTTATTGAATACAGCATAAAGTTCATTGGCTGTAGATGTTGTTTAGAGTCATACAGTATGTAGTGTTCAGAGACTGTTTTCTCCAGTTTTTATAGACCGTCTGGTTGCAGAAGGTATCAGGAGGCGGGACATCCTCATTATAGAGATAATTTTATTGGACAAAAATTTGCATACACCATCAGTATTCTTGGTCAAGTATTCTTGAGTTTTAAATGCATACATTTGATCATATTTATTTTGTACACTTTTTGGAGTACACTAGCATGTACAGTGTCCCCGGCAGTATTAAAACAATGTGTGTTACATATAACAAATGGCACTTGTTTTAATCGTTTATTTTACAGAAATCTAGCACAAGCACACTTTTCAATCAAAGCATTTCACAAATTTCTTTTAAATTTAAAATTTCAATTTTTGTAAGTTTCAAAATAGAAACAATAGATATAGTTAAAACATTTTAAATTTGAATATTATTCATTGTTCTATTAAATGATTAAAATAGTAGTTGCATGTTCTATTAAGAGATTTAAATATTAGTAGAAAATTGTTCTAAGTATTAATTAAAATATAATTGTCGCAGGTGAAAAGTCTTTAAATTAAATTTTTATTACATTTTCCAATTTTAATTGGCAGTTATTTAAGTGACTATATTGAGAAATAAACTGTATGGCTTTAATTTTAATAAAAAATGTCTTGATTTCAGGCAGAATCACTGTATCGTGGCATCAGGACTGTGGTTGAAAATAACTTATATTATGGTAAAGATTTTGGTTGAAAGTTGAAGTCTCTGAAAAATTTACTTTCTGGTTGTCAAACTTTGGAACACGTTCATAGGTAATGTAATTAGGAGAACTGACTTCATGCATTCATGAAAAATTAATGCAATTAGTTAAAAATAATTGAAAAGAGAAGTTAATTCTGAGAAAACCTCTAAAATAAATAATTTGCATGCAACTTGGTTTGATGTTTTGTATGTAATGCAATGGAATTTTTAAGTCTGACTTAAGTGAAATAAATTGCAGAACTTTTACATAATGTGTGGAATTGGATAAGATTACGCAGAAACTAAGCTTGCATTTCTATATCAGTGTGAGTGCAGTGTTCTGAGGTGTTGTGTGGTGTGTTCCTCTATACGGCACGGTCTCCTGTCATTGACTGATTTTGTGAATCCCGCTGGCTAGTGTCTGTGGGACATGAAAGGGCCTTCAGATGTTGAAGAGACCCAGAATTCCCTCTGGTTCCTCAAACACTGGTCTTCTGTGCTTCTCATCTCCCAACCTGGTCTTCATCGCTTTAAAAAAAATGGACAAGCATCACGGTCTTCAGATTGTGGATGAGCTCCATACTGTATGAAGTGTGTTTGTATGAACGCAATGCAGCTGAAATATAGTGTTGTATAATGCTTTTTTGTTCTTTTTGGATTATAAGGATTTTAATTTCTGCAAGAATTATTCCTCAAACTAGTGTAACTTGGTAACAAATTTCAATTCAAACTGAAAGTAAACAGTATCTTCTGCTTGTTTATTCTTTATTAAACTGAAAGGAATAGTTCAGCCAAAAATTCAAGATGTAGATGAGTTTGTCTCTTCATCAGATTTGGAGAAATGTAGCATTACATCACTTGCTCAGCAATGGATGCTCTGCAGTGAATGGGTGCCGTCAGAATGAGAGTCCAAACAGCTGATAAAAACATCACAATAATCCACAAGTAATCCACAGCACTCCAGTCCATCAATTAAAGTCTTGTGAAGTGAAAAGCTGCGTGTTTGTAAGAAACCAATCCATCATTACGGCATTTTAACCACTGCTTCCAGCTAAAACATGAGTCTATAATCCATAATAACGCTTCCTCCAATGAAAAATCTAAATCCACACAACACATTTGTTTAGAGCTGTTTTGGCTTGATTTGTGCAGATTTCTCTCCTGATTCAGACGAGACGACTTCACTGGAGGAAGCATTATTATTAAGGATTATGGACTCATATTTTTTCCAGAAGTGGTAGATTGAAGTTAAAAACGTCTAAATGATGGATTTGTTTCAGCTTTTGTCTTCTCCAGATGTTAACTGATGGACTGGAGTGGTGTGGATTATTGTGATGTTTTTATCAGCTGTTTGGACTCTCATTCTGACGGCACCCATTCACTGCAGAGCATCCATTGGTTATGCAATGCTACTTTTCTCCAAATCTGTTCTGATGAAGAAACAAACTCATCTTGGATGAACTAAGGGTATGTAAATTTTCATTTTTGGGTGAACTATACCTTGAACAAATCTAAAATTTCTATTGCTCCGGCTGTGATTAAACTCTATAAAAAAAAACTCTGAAAAAAAAAAGAAATAGAATCAATCTGCTCTGTTCTGAAATGAACGCAGTTACTCCATCACATCACATTATTTTAAGACTCTTAAATGGACTTGAATATAAAACCTCTAAAAGCAGAAAAGGACGAGGTGGAAACCAGGCTCTTTCATTCTTCTGAAAGGTATTAACATACAGGGAATGACTACTTAGGATTTATTAAATTATTACATTTTCGAAAGGTCTGTCTTGAAATAGGAAAGGTGCCATGTATAATTTACCTCAATATACTCTCATTGGAAGATGCGTCTAATGTTTTTGAGAGTCTACTAAAGATCGTATTGAAATCTAAGACTAGACCAAGAAGAATGCGATTGTGCTCACTTGAACTAGATGTTGAGTATTAAGATGTGTTTCAGAGAATATGAATGCATCTGTGAATGCAGATAATATGAAATCTGAAAATAAAGCCTGATATCACAGTTGAATGCTTATATATATATATATATAAGCATTAAATGATGCCTGTAATGATGTGTTTCTGAGTGGAACAGGATATTAAAAACGAAATAAATGGTGTGAATTCTGATTTCATGATCATAATAACAGATGGTGCTCCACTTTCCCATGGTCACCTCTTGCCAGCATCTTATCTGTATGTGCCTCGGGCTCCACTAATAACACGATTGTCATGTGGAGTAGCTGGAGGGGAAAGAAAGAGAGCGATAGACGGATAATGAGAGTAATCTCAGAGGAATCAGATATAAGATCATCATCTCCAGGTTCCTCTTCATGCACATGAGAGGACGAGAGAAGACTTTATGTTCTGCTTTGTTCTTCCTGAATCCATTGTGGAAATGGAGACAATGACAAAAACATCTGAACGTCTTCTAAGCCTCACTGTTATGGTTGTTTTATATATATATATATATGTATTATTTTTTTAATTTGTATTTTCAATTTTAATTTGAAAGTTTTAGTAATTGTGTGTTTTTGTATTAGTTATTGTTTTTAAATGGCTATATAGTTTTTATTTTTATTTCAGTTTTAGATATTTTAGTACATCAAGTTAAACTAAATGAAAAGGAAAAATGTTGCCATAATTAGCTGAAATGTAAGTTTAAGTGGTTTACATTTATTTTATATTTTAATTAGTTCATGTTTATTTTATTTGAAGTAATGAAAATGTTTTTATGGTTTAATTTGAAGTTTTAGTTAACTATATTAATCCTGGTTTGGATACCTAAATTATTATTTGTGCCTATGACTTTTGCACGCGTGAACATTTTCTTCTGACATTTGTACAGCACGAATGCAGACTGAATGCGTTGAATTTGCATGATCAGGAGTTTCGCGTGAGGTCGAAAAAGTTCCCGATGCATATTTCGCTCATTTGCTTGATCAAATTCCAGTTCGTGGCACAAGGAAGTGTGTTGGCTTGCCGTCGCTCCACGTTTAGGATGTTTGTTTTCTGTTTGTTTGTATTAATTTGATGTTTTATAAATCATCTGGAGTGCTCACAACAGGTTGTAACTTTTTAAGTACCTCGAGGACTGCTCGTCAGGGTGGAGGCTTGGCTGTTATTTTTAATAATATGATTAAGTGCAAGTTGTGCAACTATCTCTTGGGGTGTTTCCAAAATCTATGCTCAGAACTTTTTCTTTCTCATGCAAAAACTCCCGATTGCATGGATTCATACAACAGACTGGATTTCACCCGCGTAACCATGATGTGAGCAGCAGTAAATGTGACCGCATCTTAAGAAAGAATAGTATATTGAATGTTTGTGAAACAGTTGGGGTGCTGTATTCGTCAGTGAAAGCATCTTTTTTTTGAAGAGCGTGAGTTTGGCAGTAGCTGAGATGACAGTGACGTTGAGGCGAGTGAGTCCCATCACTACTTCTGTTCTGTGTGAATGCATCGGATGGTTTTTGGAGCGTGAGGAATTCAGACGTGTGTTCCTGATAGTGGCAGGTTGAGGATTATGTAAAGTGTGAGAGGAGGGAGCCTGTGCCATGCTGTCAGACATGTTTGACTTGTTACCATCACTAAAAACACTGGCACATCAGACCTAATGAATTTTGTGTTTGCAACCCATTTTACTTCTCTAATGGGACATTTTTCAGAGTGAAACTGGATATTTAAAGGTCCCATGGCATGAAAATTTCACTTTATGAGGTTTTTTAACATTAATATGAGTTCCCCTAACCTGCCTATGGTCTCCCAGTGGCTAGAAATGGCGATAGGTGTAAACCGAGCCCTGGGTATAAATTTCTTTGCCTTTGAGAAAACGAAAGCTCAGATGGCCCAATCTGGAATCTTCCCTTTATGTCGTCATACGGGGAAAGGTTACCTCCCCTTTCTCTGCTTTGCCCGCCCAGAGAATTTGGCCCGCCCATGAGAAAATGAGCTACTACCGTGCGAGGCGAGCGCAATATATTTTTTTCCTCGAGAGACATCATGGCTTGCAAACGAGCGAAGCATGGCAGTTGCCCCGCCTCTCTCCTCCTCATTAGCATTTAAAGCTACAGACACAGAAATGGCACGTCCTAAGGAAAGCTCATTGTGGGACTGGCTCGTAGTGGCTGAAATTCTGCACCAAGGCTGAATTTCGGGAAAGAGACTTCAGATACAGTACTAGGGACCACTTAGGCCTATATAAAAGCATCCAAAAAGCAGCATGTCATGGGACCTTTAATATCATAAATATATAAAACATTGTAGAACAGGATCTTGAATTGAAGTGTGTATCAAGTTACACTATTATAGTTAACTAAAAGTAAATAAACATCATTTACATTAAATAAACATAAACATTTTTGTTATTAAAATAAAATTAAATCATAAAAATAAATGTTGACTGGAATAACATCTAAAAACTTTTTTTTTTTCAGCTAGTTGCCAAGACAAATTTCTCATTTTCATTTAGTTTAACTTGCTGTACTAAAATAACTAAAACTGAAATTAAAATAAATAAAACCATACAGACTTTAAAAAAAACCTATCTATCTATCTATCTATCTATCTATCTATCTATATATCCCTCTACCATTCTATCTATCTATCTAATTTGTGTGTGTCATTAATAAAAATACTGCAGTATTTTTGTCTTGTTTTCCAGTAAAAATAAATATATATGTAAAATAAGATATATAGAAATATGGACATATGTTTAAAAAGCTAATAAAATTGACAAAATCACATAACAAAATTACTAAAACTTCAAAAAAAAATTAAAAAGACAATGTAAAATTTAAAAATAAAAACGAATTCAAATTATTATAGCATTTAAATAATACTATTTGTTTTACTGGATTTTTAGTCAGTATATTTGTCTTGTTTTCCAGTAATAATAATAAAAAAAAAAAACAGCACAAAACAAAACAAGATAAATAAAGATAAAAAGATTAAAAAGAAGCAAAACAGCAAAAAATATATATTGAAGATTTTTCAATATATCTTAAATCAGATTTATTTTTATTACCTCACTGAAAAATTGTTTTGTTTTGTTTTGTTTTAAGCATAAATCCAACCAAATTTAGGGTGCTTTGTGCTTATTTTGCAGTGTTTGGGCAAATCATGCGCAATAAAAGCAGAAGCATATATAATAGTCAAATTTGATTTGATGTTTACTCTAAACTTTGTATAATTGAGGTTTTGTTAGCTCTCATTTCTCTCTCTTGTACCTCAGATGACATGAGTGTGTTGAAGCTCAACATGGGAGCGACTCTGGCAGGAATCCACCGAACACAGGGCGAGATGGAGGGTGTGTGGTGCAGCCGTCCCACTGAGCTCAAAATGGTCCCAGATGGGCTGTGACAGGTTTGACGGGTGGCTGCAGATCTCCGGTGGCAGTGTTTCCAGGGGGAGGATTATTTTGGGCTTCTGGTTAGACTGTGTCCACGGGGCACCATTTTGCACATTTCTGAGTTGCTGGTGTGGCAACAAAAATAAAGGCAGCTAATTAGATTCTATCAGAGCCACACAAAGCCCAGAGTAAAGCAGCAAACCCTTCTGAGATCAAGGGTTTATCGATACTTATTCATCAGCGGAAACATTCAAGCACAAACAGCAGCAGCAAAAAAAAACATGTTGGATGATTGAATGAAAACTGCATAGAGCTGTTGTTGCAATAGCAGTTAGGTCTTCAGTTTCAAATAAACTTTAGTCTTGGTATCATAAAACATAGTAGTCTTTGAATTATCTTTCTAAAGATGTTTGGCTTTCAGAATTCAGGTAATTTCAAGTAGTAATTTCACCCCAAAAGCTCAGGGAAAAAAAACAGAAAAATATTATATTTAATGGGCCATTTGGATTTTTTAAAATAATTTTCCTCTCAAATTCTCATTACACAAAAAGCTTAAACTTGAAAAACGTAAACTTAAAAAAAAAAATGAAATGTTGTCTTTAAATACAAGTTTAGGTTGAAGTTCTGTAATTACTAAAATTGAAATAAAAATAAATTACAGCACGTTTATTACAGCAATATTTTAAAAAAATAATAAAAATGACAAAAGCACATAAAATTGAAAAGCTAATTAAAAATATTAATCAATACTATAATAGTATATAAATAATACTAAAATGACACTGCATAACAATCGTGTTATTTAAATTGTAAAGTAGTTACTCATTATGATTTATTTTAATGCCTTTATGATGATTAAAAAAATTGCAATCCAATTAAAAATAGGTGTTTTACAGTAAATCTGATGAGAAATACTATTGAGATTTTTTAAAAAAAATCGTTTTTATTAATTGAAATAAACCTGAAATAAAATATAAATATTAGAGGAAAAATTTTTACTTTACAAACTTAAACTTAAAAAATGAAAATGATTGAAATGTTGCCTTGAAATATTTGAACTAGGGGTGACACCGAATAGTCGAAGATTCGATGCTTCGGTAGGAGGAGCCTGATTCGATAACAATCTCACAGTCGAATATTCGCGGGGTGTTATGATCATATCATTTTGGCTATATGGGGGTGCTGAAATGTCTGATTTCACATAGAACTACTGGTTTTCTCCCAATAATTTAATATACAGCCTATTAAGATAATGCTGTAAATAAGAATCTGAAAAGAAAGAAACTTTAAATAAATATTTCAACGTGCGTGAATAAATCCAACCACCCCTATAGATTTAATAATCTATAATCCATAATCCGTGACCGACAGAGGCAGGGATTTAAATCTTTAACAAGACTCAAACTGACACAGGCAGAGTGAAAGACTGGATTTTTTCGATCAGGTAGGGTACAAGTGATTTTAAAACATTTCAGCCAGTTTATATATATCGTGTATATATTATTTTTTCTCGTATAAAATGCATTTGGTTGAGTTGCGCTGTAGTAAGGCGCTCACGGTGATTATCTCTTCAGCTTGCAACAATGCAGAATATTAATAACTATGACTGGGACTGTCATATACATAACAATTATAATGAGAACACTATTATAATAAAACGCTGTGAATTTTTAGAGTTTAGCTGCTGTTTCTGCATGTTGTTGCGTGAAGAACGCGTCCACAAAGGGAGTTCATTCAGAGCCGCACAGACACGTTCATGTGCATTCGGAGCATTTTGTGCAGATAGCCTATAATTAGTAATATTAACTTATGTTGTATAAATAACGAAGCTATTCTATATGAAATAAATTGTAAAAAATGTTGTGAATTCTTAGGGTTTCGCTGACGTTTAATGTTAACTATCTTTTAATCAAAACATAAAACATTAACACACTTGACTCTTGGTAATGTATTTTGCTCCGCCCCCAAAACATATGATTCGACTATTAGTCGAATATTGGCAAGATTCGAAAATTCGGGGACACCCCTAATTTGAACAATATCTAAAGTCAAAAATGAGTAAAAATAACAAAAGCACATAAAATTACTAAAATGTAAACTACAATGAAAAATAAAACTGGAAATAATAAAAGCTCATTCAAAATATTATATATATATATATAATTTTTTGCATTACAGTAATAAATATTTGCATTAAAATGTTTAATTGTCATTGTTTGTTAAAACAGAATTTTTAATGCAAACCTTTTAAACATCTGAAACACCATTTCAGCAGGATTTTACATATTTTTTCTTCTTCATTTTTTGGTATCTTGTGAAATGTTCTGGACTGGTTTTGTGAGATTCACCCATGAACATATTTATCTCTCCAAACCAGACTGATGACCGTATTCCACTGATGTATGAATGTGGACAGAGTCAAAAATGACTTTCCTGCTGCCGTTTTAAAGAGATGTACAAATATTTGACTGATTCTGGTGGCATTTTGACCCTCACAATTTATGAGCTGCTCTGTAGGTAAATGATGTCACAAAATAAAATCATGCAGCGCTTCAAAAGCCAACAGCAATCAACACACAAATCCTCATATCCGAGTATTTACAGGCAGCGAACACAGAGGTTACAGCCTATACAATATATAGTGATATTCTCAATGTTACTCAGAAGACAGGATACAGGTTTAACTCATTCGAAATACTAATGCCCAATAGAGCAGCATGTCATCATTTCTGAGCTGTTTGAAATGATTGGATTTTTCCTAAGACAGAGAGTGCAGTGTCATTCACATTACGAGAGGTCACTGTAAATCAGTGCTGAATTAGTTGCTCAGTGAGCGTGAAATACATTTCAGTGGGTGAGAGTCTTCTGGTGGAGGTTTGATGGTCACTTGAGATCATCTTCTGATGGTTGAGTTTGTGGGATATGAGAGTGACTTGCATATATCAGCTGTTCATATTCTTGGAGTTAAAGTTCACAGAAAAATGAATTGATGTATTTTTGAAAATGCATTGAATTTTTCACCTCCAGGCATCATTACCATGGGTATCACCTTATTTAATCATGGTACCAGATCAGTACATTACATTAGTTAATGCATTAGCATATGTGAACTAACATTATTCAGTATAGTATATTTTTAAAGCATAATCCCAGTTCAGCTGCATTCATTCTGTGCATTTATAGAATGCATTTGGAAGTGTTGTCATGCAGTTGCTAGGGTGATCTGGGTGGTTTTTAGCGTGTTAATATGCAGTTGCTAGGGTGATCTGGGTGGTTTTTAGCGTGTTAATATGCAGTTGCTAGGGTGATCTGGGTAGTTTTTAACATGTTGCTATGCTGTCCTGGGTGGTTTGTTGCTGTGCAGTTGCTATGGTGTTCTGGGTGGTTTTATGCACATTGCTATGCAGTTGCTAGGGTGATCTGGGTGGGTTTTAACATGTTGCTATGCAGTTGCTTGGGTGATCTAGCTGGTTTTTAACACGTTGCTATGCAGTTGCTAGTGTGTTCTGGACTGGGTGATTTAAAAAAAAAAGTTTTTTAGTCATGGTACCGTGGACATTTAGATATTTTCTTTGCAGTACTTTGGAATATCATGGAAAATGAATACAGTTCTCACCTGGAAATCTTTTAGGTCAAACACAGCTTGAATCAATGCAATGACATTCTTCTTCCGGACCCATCAATAGTCATTTAGATTGTGACAACAGTCTTTAGCCCCCATGTGGTTCCTGTGTAAATACATTAGCATCATGTCTGTTGATATTTACAGTTCTACCGTGTGTGCCAGAACTTTACCCCGGTAGGTTGGGTTCAAGTGTTGATGTTTTAAACTCCAGGCCAGCAGAGGTCACTCTGACACCACTGCTAACTGATTCTGCCTTCCTCTGAAGGAGCAACTGCATTTTGGAAATAGGGTATGAATGCAGTAAATGTCTAGGAAAAAGGTACCATTACTTTATGATAACGGTGCCAACCAATAGTGTACTAGTGCATAAAACCACCCAGAACACCATAGCAACAGCATAGCAACATTCTAAAAACCACCCAGAACACCATAGCAACAGCACAGCAACATTCTAAAAGCACTCCGAAAACCATAGCAACAACATAGCAACATTCTAAAAATCACCCATATCAACATAGCAACCAGTAGTTTCATTTGTGAATTAAAAACAAAACAATATAGTTTTTATACATGCAGTTCCTATGGCATTTTGAGTGGTTTTATGCATGTTGCTATGCAGTTGCAAGGGCGTTCTGGGTGGTTCTAAAAAACTTTTGAGACATTTTCTTCGCACTTCTTTGGAATATCATGGTATAACATACGGAAATCAGTTCTCACATTTCTAGGGCATTCTGGTTGATTTTTAGCATGTTGCTATGCTGTTGCTAGGGAGTTCTGGGTGGTTTTTAACCATTGCAATGCAGTTGCTAGCATATATCTGGAGGTTTTTTTATTTTTTAATGTAAAATATTAAGATATTATAATTCTCTCACACCCCAATTTCTAGGGCGTTCTGGTTGATTTTTAGCATGTTGCTATGCAGTTGCTAGGTTGTAGGTCTGGTGACAACGGGGCGCCCTTTGTGGTTTGTATTAATTTGTGGCTGATCTCAGAGGATAACTGGAGCAAATGTGTGCGCTCGTCAGCAGACACCCATCCACCCGCCTCTCTTCCCATAATCACGGCCAATCAGCTGAGGGAACGCCACTGTACATTAATCACCATTTCTCCCTGGAAATGCCGCCAGCAGCTGCAGTCATCAGCAGTCGAGCACGTGCTCACTAGAGAAAGACAAAGACCCGTCATCATCTAACTGAACGGAGGGATGCCCGTCTTGAGAGCTATTTATATCCATCAATCTGTGCCAGTGAGCTGGTATTCGTACACTGCTGATGATGTGCCAGTTACAACAGCGTAGCATGATGACTGCACATGCCTGCAGGGAAGCACGGATTGCTGTTGTCTGATACTGTAGTGCTCTGGGTGGTTTTATGCATGTTGCTATGCACATGCTAGGAGGGTCATGGGTGCTTTGTTGGTCCTAGGGTACTTGGGTGGTTTTTAACACATTGCTGTGTATGTGCTGGGGTGTTCTGGGTGTTTTTTGATATGTTGCTATGCAGTCGCTTAGGGTGTTTGATTGTGTTAATGTTACTATGTAGTTGCTAGGGTGTTTTTAACATTTCTTTGCATTTGTTTGGGTGTTCAGGGTGGTTTTTAACATGTTGCTAAGGTGGTTTTGATTGAAGTAACATATTGCTGTGCACTTGCAGAGGCGTTTTGGTCGTGTTAACATGTTGCTAGGGTGTTCAAGGTGTTTTGTTTTATTTCTCTGCAGTTGCTTGGATGTTCAGAATCTTTTTTACATGTTGCTTTGCAGTTGCTGTGGTGTTCAGGGTGTTTTTTTAACATTTTGCTATGCAGTTGCTAGAGTGTTTTGATTGTGTTAACGTTGCTTTGGAGCTGCTAGGGTGTTCAGGGTGGTTTTTAACATGTCGCTATGGAGTTGCTAGGGTGTTTTGATTGGATTAACATGTTGCTATGCAGTTGCTAGGGTGTTCTGAGTGTGTTTTTAACACGTTACTGTGCAGTTGCTATGGTGTTTTGGGTGGTTTTTAACATGTTGCAATTGAGTTTCTAGGGTGTTTTGATTGGGTTAACATGCTACTATGCAGTTGCTAGGGTTTCTAGGTGTTTTTTAAAATACATTGCTAGGGTGTTCTGGGTGATTCTTTTAGCATGTTGCAGTTAGAGTGGCTTGAGTATTTTTTTATTTTATTTTTTTAGAATATAGATAGTCTGTTAGGCTTTGCTTGCATTGTTGCAGTAGCATTTTTTAACATGTTGATAGCATGATTTGCCATATTCTTACAGTTGCATGTTTCTAACATGTTTTGACATGTTGCTAACATGGTTTGGCACAGTGCCAGCATGCTAGCATTCCGGATTTCTCAAGCCAACCTAAATAGTGCAGTATTTTTGAAGTTGATACCCCACTGCTAAATGCCAACACCATGGGTGCGAGCTGTAGTAGGGGGTTTCTGAACTGGCTTCAAAGCTCGAATCGATTTCGATCATCTATCAGATTCACCCTGTGTGCAGTGGCAGTGAACAGCAGGCCCCATTTACCCCGAGTACAATTATCCTACTGTCTCAGGAAATCTCCAACGCATGCTGCTGAGATACTCCTGCAGCGGAGACAGACTGTAAACACTCACATCTGAACTCACCGCTCTACTAGAGACTTTAAGAGGGATCATGTGCTAATATAATGAAGCTCAAAGATGTCACTGCTTATTCAGATTTGCTTGCCCGCTGTGAACAGAGAGCCGCAGCACACTTGAAGGATTTAATGTTATGTTGTGCGGGTCCCTCTGGAGGGGCCTTGTTAGGATCAAAGATCTTCTGGAGGGCAGGCTTTTCTGGAAATCATTTATCTTCTTGCAGACAGTAAAGAAATTGTGGAGAAACTTCTGACACTTCAAACATAACTAGATTTGCACGTCCTGAGGGAAACAGCCGTACACGGCAGTGGAAAAGCAGTGTTAAAGTTTTTAAGCGTTGTGTTCTGCGTAAATGAAATGCAGAATCTGAAACTTTAGGCGATTATGTGCCAAAGCTATGCTACATCTGAGAGCCCTGCGAATTATTGATTTTAAAACGATGGTGCATCACAAGGATGTAGGTTTGCGAAAAGTGGCACTCTACCATGTGACCAAAAGTTGTACCCATCCATTGGTTCCCCGCAACACCCTGGCAACTGCATAGCAATGTGTCAAATGCCATCAGAACAAGATAGCAACTGCATAGCAACATTCTAAAAACTACCTAAGCCACTCCAGGAACTGCATAGCAATTTGCATAAAACCACACAGAACAACTAAGCAACTGCATAACAACATGTTGAAACCACTCACAACACCTTAGCAACTTCATAGCAACATGTTAAAACCACTCACAACTAGGGTTGCAAAGGGGTGGAAAATTTCTGGTAAATATCCGGAAACTTTCCAAAAATCCCTGGAATATTCCAAAAAAAATCCTGGAAAGTTTCCAACATTTCTGGAATGTTTCCGAACTTTACTGGAAATGTTCCACCTTTTTGCACCCCTACTCACAACACCATAGCAACTGCATAACAGCATATTTAAAAAACACTCAGATCACCCTAGCAACTGCATAGCAACGTGCATAAAACCACCCAGGCGCCCGTTCTTCGTACGTCGCTAACCCAGTTAGCTGGATTTAATTGTTGACGATTTGGCATGATCTTGGATTATTTGGTTCTTCGAAGCTCATCCTGGACTTGCCGTCATAGCAACAGGTCCATAAGCTTAAACCTGCTCAGGAGCAGGCTTATTTCATGTAAACAAGATTAGATTGCATCTTTTTAATGGTGGGGTAAGCGATTTCTGGTAGCCAATGTTGACATTTGAAATCACCAAAACAAACACGCCCCTACCCCAAAAGGGACTCGCCCCTGTTTTGATAGCTCCGCACCACACATTCGTACGCAACCCAGACAACGATTAGTTCTGTGAAACAAAGCAAAACCAATGTTACACCGTGTCTACACCGGACGTGAGTGGCGCGGCGCGACAAAATACTATAGAACTCATTATAATCAGTGATGCTGTCTACACCATAGATATATATATACTGTACATATATATGGTCTACACTGAATGTGGTGCGGCGCGGCACAACACGACAAATCCCCGACAGAAAACTGCTGCTGCGTTCTATTCATGACGTATTGACAAACGCTTTGTCGCGTCCAGTGTACTAGACAGACTTTAGCTGTTGCGCCGCAGACACAGTGTTACGCACCTATCAAGAAGAAACAAAGCAACCTCGGCGTCCGATCGCAGGCCTTCTGCTCCTTGAGTTCTCTCCAGCGCTGGAAAGCTGATCCGATATTTACACGGGTCCTACTTCTTGCCTTAAGCCTTCTTTAGTTCCGCAGATGTTGTCCTCTTTGGTTTTTTATCCGCCAAACTCTATCTTTCTGTCACTTGGCTCGGCTAATGTCTGTCCTGTGCACTGAACGCTCTCTCCTCCACATCACGAGTAGACACGCCCCTTACTGCTGATTGGCTACAAGTTTGTTTTGCTAGTCGGCCCGAATCAGTTTTCTAAAGCGTTTTTGAAAAATCGCTTACCCCACCTTTAAGTGGAATTGATATTTAAAATCTGTCCCAGCCACTGCCACATTATTACAAGAGTACCCTAATCCGGGGACAATCATTTAAAATAATAATAATTAAAAAATGTATTGGAAAATAATATTCTAATGTGTAATCTGTAATACTATAGACACCCAGTTTTACTCATTGAAAGATTTATTCGTGATAAAATAATTACTTTATAATTGTATTGGAGTCTTACACACATGCTGTACAGTTAATCTGAGTCGTGCAATAATTTGAGTGCTGACAGCTATTATGGGAGTGGCTTGATGGAGCGCAGGAGAACTTTAATTAATGCTGTCACATAACAAATCTGCTTCAAAGATAAAATTACATGAACTGCTAATTACAACATTGAAATAAGAATGTAAAGCCTGTACAAATACTAGAAATCGTGAATATAAATAATTGGGAATCATGTAAAAAATAAATAAATAAAATAAAAATCTATTATAACATTTATGTAGTTTTGTTTACTTGGCTGTTTCCTTATAAAGGTCAGGTTTTTGGTCAGGTATCTTTTTTAATTATATGATGTCATTACGTCGCTGTCTTGCCGCCAGCCAATCTGTCACGAATCTGATCCATGAATTTCCATCCACTTGCCACCAGAGGTCACCCTTCCATGATATTGACTCTCGCACCACACAGACTGTTACACATCACCCTGGACTACATTTCCCATGTTCCATTGCACTGATTACACTCACACCTGAAACCAATTACACGCTCACCTGAATGCTATTACACACACTATATAACACCTACCCTGATCCTGCTCTAGTCGCCGAGTATTGTTCTGCATTTTTCACTCTCCTAGTGTTAGCTGCTTTACCAAGCCATTCCGTGTTTCTGTTCAGTCTCTTGTATTGTATAGCGTTCATCACTCTCCTAGCGATAGCTACTCTACGGAGCCAGTTTCTAGTTTTTCATGGTTTAGTCATCGTCTTGCCTTGCCTGTTTTCCTGGTTCCTGATTCTTGCCACGTATCTTGGTAACCCTTTGGTTGCTGTTTCGGACTGTGTTTGCTCCTCGCCTGGACTTATGCTCATGTTTACGGACATCTGCCCTTTACTGGGAACACGAGAGCACGCAGTAATCTTAAACACCTTAATCCAGGTATTTTAATCAAATCCGCAAATTCGTTTAAAAAAACAAATTAGCCAGAGTTCAGTTATCACGATTAGAAGATCTGGCATCTTTCAAATCATCTCAGATGTATTAAGCGAGGTACGAAGAACGGGCCCCTGAACACCATTGCAACTAAATACCAACATTTTAAAAACACTGAGAATGCCATAGCAACTGTATAGCAACATGTTAAAACCCAGCCCACCCAGATCACCCTAGCAACTGCATAGCAACATGTTTAAACCCAGCCCACTCAGATCACCCTAGCAACTGCATAGCAACATGTTTAAACCACCTAGAACACTATAGCAACTGCATAGCAACGTGCCTAAAACCACCCAGGACAGCATAGTGACTGCCTTTGCAACCACCCACAATACCCTGGCATTGTGGCAGTAAATCTGTTGTCAACAAAAGGGAAGCATTTCAAAAGAAAAGTCAAATTAAAAGTCCTATGGTTTAACGTTTGAAAGCAAAGAAAAAATACCATCAATATTAGTAGTGTAATGGCTTTGTTGTTATATATGTATAAACAAATAATAATGACTAATTAAAATTATTATAACATTAAAATTACTATGAAATACTTTACAGTTCAATAATATTTATTTTAGTTTTTCTATTTTTAAATAAATAAATAATAATAATAATCAAAATTGAAATGAGATGTTTTCCTAATTTGTTCTGCCTGTTTTTAAAGGAAACAATTCACATACAGTTGCATCGTGGCAGTAAGTTTTGCACATGCAAACAAGGCCCCAGGTGTGTTATGTGCTTTCATGTTGAATTAATTATCATTGACTATGCATGTTTTTAGATGAATTAATCCAAATCTAAAACCCCAAACCATCATTAACAAATAATATTATCCCACAAAATATCATCAAAATCATATCATTGACATGATAATGACTCCTCACAGACTGGAAATGTTTCCTCATCAGTGTGTGTTGGTTGTTCAGCCCACACAGAAACAACCATTAGAACTCCATTAGCGGTTAAACCAGAGCTCAACTAATTACTGTTAGTTCACTCATTTCTCATTTCCCCTTTGGTCACTTGTTGGATTTTCTTCACGTATTTCTGTTTTTATAGTGTGTTTGCTTCCTGTATATCATGAGCATAAAGGAAATGTTGTGAGATGATCACATCTTTAAGCATCTGTCAAATCATTGTGAATGTAAATAATAATAATAATAAAAAAACATTGTGGAATAATGCCTTTTTTACATGCTATCTGAATTTATATCTGTAGCCAGGGCATAAAATAACTAATACCAGTAAAGAAATGGAGTTGTTTATTATTTTTTTAATGAGATTTAACATTTTATAATGAGAATGGTTTATAAATCTGTTCTCAACAAATGAGAAGCATTTCAAAAGAAAAGTTTTCCTGAGGTATTCTGCCCAAATAAAAGCCCTACAGTTGAATGTTTAAAAAGAAAAAGAAAAAAAATCAGCCATAAATATTAATATGGTAATTGTACTGTTATATAAATTATTATTATATAAATTAAATTTTTTATTCTGAAATAATTTAGAGTTCAATAGTATTATATTGATATTTCTTTATTGATTTGTTACATTTTTAGAATTTGTTTAAATCAATATTTTAATAATAATAATAATAATAATAATAATGATTATTATTATTATTATATGAAT